>NC_140167.1:86798664-86873664 GCF_963971535.1 Notolepis coatsorum
TGAATGTGGGTAGGGATTCACATCTTTTTACGGCTGTGGGTAGGGCAATAGGGCATAATAATGATGTGATTATGTTTACCTATAGTATGCACTGGTTCTCCCTCTCCGTCATGGAACACTGGGTACAGGGTGAAGACGTACTGCTCTGAGCTGAAGAAATCACCTGGGAAATAACATTACATAATAAATAATACATACATACATAATAAATACAAATAACATTAATAACAATAATATTTGTTATTATTAATATTATTAATGCAGGGTTAAACAGGTGTATTGTTCACATCTCTCTCCTTCCATCTGGTTACAATCCTTGCTTGTTTGTATTTGATTCGATTTATTTTTATTAGTTTTTCTTTCTACGTTTTAGTAAGTGGGACCCCAGGTAGACCAGTCGGCACTCTTTGTGTCAACTTAATGGGGATCCTAATAAACCAAACCAAAAGACAGAATTGTGGGTGTATCTGTGATGTAAAGTAATCTAAATACTCTGTATTGTACTGTATTACATTACTGGCTAGCAGATCAGTAACCTGAAGACAGGCTAAATGTATATTATGTATATACATTGTATTAGCCTCCCAATAGCCCAATAGCATATATCTGCAGAGCCACAGAGCCCAACGTCTGGGCGGGGCTTCGTGGCGTGGACGGGCTTGAGGCGGGGCTTCGTGGCGTGGACAAGTCTTGTGGCATGGACGCGTCTATACTTTCCGCCGACGCCTGTTTCTACACTGGTTAAGCTTAGGCACTCTTTCGAAGTTGGTTAAGATTAGAGTTTGTCTTAGAGCATGGCGATAGAAAATGGACTCTTTATACTCTCACGTGCAGTCCACACGCATGCACACACACATGCACACTCCAACAAAGACTTGTCCATGCCACAAGACTTGTCCTCGCCACGAAGCCCCGCCTCAAGCCCGTCCACGCTACGAAGCCCCGCCCAGACGTTGGGCTCTGTGGCTCTGCAGATATACCCTACTGCCTACTCCAATAGCCTGCAAAATCAGTATCAAATCAGAGTATCGTATGGCCACCAGGGGGCGATAATACCCCACGGTGGGAATCCATTCTGGGATGGGGTCCATTCTGACACAGCCCTGGTTCATACAGTCATTAAAGACCCTCAACAAATCTCTCTTGCTCTCTCTCTCTGCTCTCATTGTTTCTCAGTCCCCCCCCTCTCTCTATCTTATCTCAATTTTCAAGTTTCTAGTTTCTCTAATAGTTGTCATACAGAAGTACAGAATACTTTTATACAAAATGCTTCTTACTGTTACGCTCCAGAGACTGTGCTAGACAAGATAAGTATGAAATAAAATAAAGTAGCATGTAAAAAGAAGTAAAAATAGAGGTCACAGTTAGAGCCATATGGAATCCGCGATCACAGACAGAATCGCGGAATTGAGCAATAAAAATGGAATCAACTATAATAAATAAAAAAAAAAAAAAAATGTGTGGGACTTGTACAGCACTTTGTTCAACTTTGTCAGTGCTGTAAAGTTTAAACCTTTTTAAATCTTAGACAAACAAAACACTTTGCTTTCATGAAATATTGTAAGCCGTCATTTGAGGCTTCATAAAAGCAGCACAATGAACACAAATCTGTCAGTGCCGAGTCCGACCTCATCTTAAATAACAAACAGCATTGCTTGTTGTAGTTAAGTGTAGTTAACAAAGAGAGGCAGAGTTGATTTTGCAAAAATATATATAATTTTTTTCTTTTTAATAATCGAATTTTATTTTCATATTCGAATCCCATGCCCATCGAACGAAGCTTCGAAGTATTTAAGACAGCCCTATTAAATGGACTGTTATATCTTATTAAATTGTGGACATTTATTCATTCTCACTTATTAGACACTATTTCTGATGGTAAAATGAGCGTACAAAGCAAAATACAGAATTCTGAAATATTAAAACGGAAAAAACGGAATTTGGAAAAAAATAAAATGGAATTTGGAAAAAAATGTAACGGATTTCATATGGCTCTAGTCACAGTGTTCAGTATAGACATATGTACAATGTTCGATCTCTCTCTTTCTCAGTCCCCCCCCTCTCTCTCTCTCTCTCTCTCTCTATCTCTCTCTCTCTCCCTCTCTCTCCCTCTCCCTCTCCCTCTCCCTCTCCCTCTCCCTCTCCCCCCCCCCCCCCCCCCCCCCCCCCCTACCTTTGAGGTAAACCGTGCGGTCTGTGTAAGGGATCCTCTCCCAGCTCCCAGCCTGGCTCTGTGTGTCCCACTGCACCACCATGACCAGGGGCAGCAGGCCGTGCTTCTCCAGGAGGCTCCAGCAGAGGGCGACACAGGTGCTGTTCACCATAGACACGCTGAAGGAGCGCACGTGCTGGCCTGCACACACACACACAAACACACATGTTGAAGGAGCGCACGCGCTGGCCTGCACACACACACAAACACACATGTTGAAGGAGCGCACACGCTGGCCTGCACACACACACAAACACACATGTTGAAGGAGCGCACGTGCTGGCCTGCACACACACACAAACACACATGTTGAAGGAGCGCACGCGCTGGCCTGCACACACACACAAACACACATGTTGAAGGAGCGCACGCGCTGGCCTGCACACACACGCAAACACACATGCTGAAGGAACGCATGCACTGGCCTGCACACACACACAAACACACATGCTGAAGGAACGCATGCGCTGGCCTGCACACACACACACAAACACACATGCTGAAGGAACGCATGCACTGGCCTGCACACACACACAAACACACATGCTGAAGGAACGCATGCACTGGCCTGCACACACACACACAAACACACATGCTGAAGGAACGCATGCGCTGGCCTGCACACACACACAAACACACATGCTGAAGGAACGCATGCGCTGGCCTGCACACATGGGTGCAGTCGTAATATCAGAACTGCCTGGACGCCATGCACGCGCATACATGTTCCCGACCCTCGCGTGTGCACAGACCAGCTCAAGCAAACCCCCCACAGGGCGTGTATTTTGGTCTTGCACTTCTCTTTCTTTGTTATGCTATGCAAAGACTAGGTGATAAGTGCCGGGTACTTGGCGCACGGCGTGACAGTAGAGTGAAAGTTGTGAATGCATTTTTTCGTGTGCGCACTTCTGCTCAGCAAACTGCTAGGACGGCGTGGTACCGAGTGGTACCACCACTGCATCACTGCCTGCACACACACACAAACACACATGCTGAAGGAACGCACACGCTGCCGTGCACACACAAACACACACGCTGAAGGAACGCACACGCTGCCGTGCACACACAAACACACCCACACGCTGAAGGAACGCACACGCTGCCGTGCACACACAAACACACCCACACGCTGAAGGAACGCACACACTGCCGTGCACACACAAACACACACACACGCTGAAGGAATGCACACACTGCCGTGCACACACAAACACACACACTGCATGGATTACAACGCAACAGTTCATGTAAGATCTGTGCTGATTACTAAACATGAAACTCATATTTAGACTGGCATGGTCTTTTGGGTTCTCCACCTTAGACCATTTCAACTACTCCAGGGTGAGTGTGTGAATATGTAGTCTGGATTTCATGTTTAGGTCAAATAGAATGAGTCTGAGGATTTTAAGTAAAATAAAATGACACAACGTACCGTCGCCTGGGAGATCTAAAGTTAATTTCAGTCTATGTCAATTTGCCTGGCTGTGATATGAAGCAAGCAAAGTGTAGCGGTACATATACACCTTTAAGAAGGGGTTAAAAGGGAGTCTAAAATCCAGGACCACTTCACGTCACCATTATTTGCAAATTGCAATATTTGCAACAATGCATAGTGCACTTTATATCCTCCCACTACACTGTGAACTGAATGTGCAATACTGTCACTCTGTCACTCGTGCCTTCTTTTTCTACTTTATTTTCATCATGAAACTTTTTCTTAATATTTTAATTGTAGTTTAAGTCTGTATTTTGTGATTCTGTGTGAAGGAGGGACTAGCAAAGTAAGATTTTATTGTACGGTGTAACTGTCTGTTCAACTGTGCATATGACAAATAAATATCTTGAATCTTTTTTCACGAACGTCTCGGCCCGTGCGGACAGAAGTTTTCCTCAATTAGCAGATTGTCATAAATCAGCAGAACTGTGTGTTCAGTCCATTAGTGTTTAATGACATGATCCTCGATGACCTGGGTCAGCCCGATCCCACTTAAAATGTAAAAAAAAAAATACTTAACGACCACAGGAAAAATGAGTCATGAGTAATATATGTATTGACGAAAATTCACAATGTGTGCTGCTGGGGAACAAACCTGATATGCTTGCATGGGAAGCAAGTGCCTTTACTTCAAGATAACCAAGACACACTTTTCGGATAGCCTTGCGCAAATCCTAACCCTAACCTTAACCACACTGTTACCTTAAACTAACCATAACCTTACCCCTAACCTTAATTTTCTATCTTAACCATAACCGTTAAAACAAACCATCATCACAGTATTGCTGTGTTTGCATCAGGGTGGGTGTCTTAGTCTAGTGTTGAGAGCTGTGTTTGTATCAGGGTGGGTGTCTTAGTCTAGTGTTGAGAGCTGTGTTTGTATCAGGGTGGGTGTCTTAGTCTAGTGGTGAGAGCTGTGTTTGTATCAGGGTGGGTGGGTGTCTTAGTCTAGTGGTGAGAGCTGTGTTTGTATCAGGGTGGGTGGGTGTCTTAGTCTAGTGGTGAGAGCTGTGTTTGTATCAGGGTGGGTGGGTGTCTTAGTCTAGTGGTGAGAGCTGTGTTTGTATCAGGGTGGGTGTCTTAGTCTAGTGGTGAGAGCTGTGTTTGTATCAGGGTGAGTGGGTGTCTTAGTCTAGTGGTGAGAGCTGTGTTTTATCAGGGTGGGTGTCTTAGTCTAGTGGTGAGAGCTGTGTTTGTATCAGGGTGGGTGGGTGTCTTAGTCTAGTGGTGAGAGCTGTGTTTGTATCAGGGTGGGTGGGTGTCTTAGTCTAGTGGTGAGAGCTGTGTTTGTATCAGGGTGGGTGGGTGTCTTAGTCTAGTGGTGAGAGCTGTGTTTGTATCATGGTGGGTGTCTTAGTCTAGTGGTGAGAGATGTGTTTGTATCAGGGTGGGTGTCTTAGTCTAGTGGTGAGAGCTGTGTTTGTATCAGGGTGGGTGTCTTAGTCTAGTGATGAGAGATGTGTTTGTATCAGGGTGGGTGGGTGTCTTAGTCTAGTGGTGAGAGCTGTGTTTGTATCATGGTGGGTGTCTTAGTCTAGTGTTGAGAGCTGTGTTTGTATCAGGGTGGGTGTCTTAGTCTAGTGGTGAGAGCTGTGTTTGTATCAGGGTGGGTGTCTTAGTCTAGTGGTGAGAGCTGTGTTTGTATCATGGTGGGTGTCTTAGTCTAGTGGTGAGAGCTGTGTTTGTATCAGGGTGGGTGGGTGTCTTAGTCTAGTGGTGAGAGCTGTGTTTGTATCAGGGTGGGTGGGTGTCTTAGTCTAATGGTGAGAGCTGTGTTTGTATCAGGGTGGACCGTGGGTGGGTGTCTTAGTCTAGTGGTGAGAGCTGTGTTTGTATCAGGGTGGACCGTGGGTGGGTGTCTTAGTCTAGTGGTGAGAGCTGTGTTTGTATCAGGGTGGATGGGTGTCTTAGTCTAGTGGTGAGAGCTGTATTTGTATCAGGGTGGGTGTCTTAGTCTAGTGGTGAGAGCTGTGTTTGTATCAGGGTGGGTGGGTGTCTTAGTCTAGTGGTGAGAGCTGTGTTTGTATCAGGGTGGATGGGTGTCTTAGTCTAGTGGTGAGAGCTGTATTTGTATCAGGGTGGGTGTCTTAGTCTAGTGGTGAGAGCTGTGTTTGTATCAGGGTGGGTGGGTGTCTTAGTCTAGTGGTGAGAGCTGTGTTTGTATCAGGGTGGATGGGTGTCTTAGTCTAGTGGTGAGAGCTCTCGCCTGTGACCACAATCATTGTTAGTTTGACTTCCGGTGGCGCTGTTTGTTTTGGACCGATACGAAATGTAAATATATTACTTATGGTTATAACATAACTTACATTATGTACCTTTTTTCTGTGGTTGATTAGTACTTTATTTACGTATTATTTTTATTTTTTTATTATTATCTTTTTCCCCCTTCTTTTTCCGTTTTTCTCCCCTCCCAATGTTAGTCGTTATGCCAATTCCCAATCCCCTTCCTGGTCGTTGCGCACTCTACCCCCTACCGTCGGTCTGGGAGGGCGGAGACTATCACATGCTTCCTCCGACACATGTGTAGCCAGCCCACCGCTTCTTTTCACCTGGCAGCGCGGACTCTTACTGGGAGAGTGTAACGTGTGGAAGGTCACACTACCTCTCCCAGATCCTTCCCTTGCTGTGCAGGCACCCCGACCGAACTGTAGGAGTCGCTGTTTACAACGACCCGGACCCACCCACCGGCTTCCCTCCCGCTGACTCTGCCAATCGAGCCAGTATGACGGCCGGCCAAGCCGGAGGCAAACGCTGACAGCCTTATTTACGTTTTCTGATGATACTGTGTTGCCGGGAGAGATGGAGAACACAATAATGACCTCCGCACTCTCTCTCTCCCACTCGCTCGCACGCACGCACGCCTACACACACACACACACACACACACACACACACACACACACACACACACACACACACACACACACACACACACACACACACACACACACACACACACACACACACACACACACACACACACACACACACACACACACACACACACACACACACACGGCTGTGAACGGGTAACTCACGTTTGGGCAGCTTGTCCAGAGTCATGTGGATGTTGGTGGCGGAGCTGCCCAGGCTGTTGTGGGCTTTCACTGTTACCGTGACGACCTCCTGGTTCCACTCAAAGCTGTAGGAGGGACCCTGGTCTATCATCTCACTGGTCACAGCACCCCCGGGGGCCTGGTGCTGAACGTCAAGCTTATCTACACAGTAGGAGTGCTCTACAGGGAGATGCTGAAGGGGGAAGAGAGGGACAGTCATGCTGCATTTAGATGGTGGCAATTAAAAAAAGAAGAAAAAAAGATAACCTCTGAAAAGTATTATGTATCTTTAGTACTGAATACATAAAGTATTACAAGGGAGAGGCTGGATCCATATACAGATACAGCTGTGATATGAAGCTAGCAAAGCGTAGCGGCTAGCGGTACATATACAGCTGTGATATGAAGCTAGCAAAGCATAGCGGTACATATACAGCTGTGATATGAAGCAAGCAAAGCATAGCGGTACATATACAGCTGTGATATGAAGCTAGCAAAGCATAGTGGTACATATACAGCTGTGATATGAAGCTAGCAAAGCATAGCGGTACATATACAGCTGTGATATGAAGCTAGCAAAATGTAGCGGTACATATACAGCTGTGATATGAAGCTAGCAAAATGTAGCGGTACATATACAGCTATAATATGAAGCTAGCAAAGGGTAGTGGTACTGTTGAATGCCCACGCTAGGTCTTAGGTCAGATCGATAACTTCATAACTCATTGGTCTGCTCATCTTGACTTCAAACAGCGTCCTGCGAAGTGGTTGACATGCAGAACCGAACGAGTCTACAAAATGTTGTTGTTACTACTGACCGACAAGAGATAGCGAATGCACCGTTCCGACCCCCGTCAGTCATCGACCTTAGGTCGAGTGATTGAAGTTGCGGAATCTTTTATTTTATTTGCACTGGGACGGACTCTCTTTTGTCAGATGAGGTCCATTTCCCTTATCCGTTACACGTATTATCACTGTATGGCTTTACTTGATAATCCCATGATACAGTACATGTATTATCACTATATGGCTTTACTTGATAATCCCATTATAGCTAGGGATAAAGCCACTTACACATATTATCACTGTATGGCTTTACTTGATAATCCCATGATACAGTACACGTATTATCACTATATGGCATTACTTGATATATATTTCTCTCTTTAGGCCTGAGCTAGGGATAAAGCCACTTATTCTATTTTGCCTTAATGCATAATCATATGTCTCCTTCTACCGCGTGGTTGACATATTTCTCTTTAGGCCTCCGTATGGATAAAGCCCCACTTCTAAAGTTTTTACATCATTAATACTCCGTCTGGCTAAAGCCTTACTCAGGAGGTTTTTTACATCATAAATCAGGCACATTACAGGCACATTATTATTATTATTATTATTATTATTATTATTATTATTATTACTGGTAAAGTTACAATGCAAAAATACATCTCCATGCTTACCCGTCTTTTTAATCAAAACGCAAAGGGTGAAGTTACAAGGCAAAACACATTTCATGCTTACCCGGCCGTCCGGCCGTCTGGTCAGAAGAAAGGATACAAAGGATATTTATAAAGAGGTATTTTTAATTAGAAAAAGCTAGTTACAAGAAGAGACTGAAGTGGAAAATTTCCAATTCAGTTTAAAATAAGCAGAAAACAGAACATCTCATCTTGCACGGCTTGTGCCCCGTGTCTGGCAGCAGCATCTTCCTCTCTCCCCAAAAATTCTGGGTCTTGAAAGGGCAACCGTCCCTTTTATATCCATCTTACAATATTTCCGATTGGTCTAAACACCGTGAAGTCACAGGGATGTCATTTTTGTTTAGCAAACCAGAGTACAATACGTAATTTGTATGAGCTCCTCCTTCTTGGTACTAACGTTACTTCTCGTTACCTAGTGGTTTTTAAGTAACAGAAAGTCCCTTATTCCTTCAGAACAGACAACTGCTTTGTCTGTGGGGATCACGTGACATGGTACCGGGCACGAAGCCATCCCTAGGATTTCTTATCAAGCTTCCTAAAAGATCTCCTCCAGAAAACAGTTTTTACCCATCATTCTTTTAGTATTATTCTCTAATGACAGTTAATTATAAGCATGCCATTTATGAAAACTTTTACTGTACACATTAAACATTTAATTGTTATATAGTTTTTTAAGATTTCCCTCTATAGATTCAGGACTCCCTGGTTTTCAACCCGCAACCTTTAATCCCCTTCCCGTCTGAAAGGGTTAACATTTTACAGCTCTTTCTCCTCTGTCTCTGTCTCTCTCCTCTCCTGAGGCCCACATTCCGCAGGGTGACTCCCTTTTCACAGTTTTTCACAGACAACAGGCCCCTTCTATGGAGACATTAAAGGCTCAGTTCCATTTTTTATAAGTAGAGCCATCATAGAGCTATCTTTCCAGAGTTTAGTTTAAAGATTTATACTGGTCATATAGGAACGACTCAGGATGTCATTGTCCAAAAGTGTCACTTGTTCTGTGGCACTTCACACCCACTCTGCCATCCTGTGAGATCATTGTCCATCATCAAATGAATAATTGAATAATGAAGCATATGATTACATGTGAAAAATAGGTATATACGGCTATATTGGAACGACTCAGGATGTCATTGTCAAAAAGTGTCACTTGTTCTGTGGCACTTCACACCCACTCTGTCATCCTGGGCGGTCATTTTCCATTGTCTTAATAGCGTCTGTACTGGGGGACGAGATGGCGATTGTGGGGTCACGTGGCTGTGACTCTCCACACCCCCTCTGCCATCTCGGTACCTTGTTACCCTGGTAGCCGGCGGGAAGACTTGCATCTGTTGTTCCCGGCCGATGCACCCAGGCTGTTGTCGTCTTGGTCATCTTGGTCATCTTGGGGTCGCCCCCTCTGACCTCTTGGATCTCTCCCATAGTTTGAGGTAGGTTGATTTGTCACTTCTCGGGCGACCCCCACGGGTCCCCGAGAATTGTAGCAGCAGTCCTCTATTGACGTGTGGTTGGCCTGGTCTTGTGACCCTGTCCGTAGGCCTCGCAGGACATCACAGATACAGTCCACAGAGGACTCATTTCTTTTCTCTCTTTCAGGTCCATTCAGGGCTCTCGTCGCCCTGTAACCTGGGTCCAGGCCGATGTCTCTCTGTCCGGTCTGGGAGGTCTAGGAGGTCTGGGAGGTCTGGGAGGTCTGGGAGGTCTGGGAGGTCTAGATGAGGACCTTGAGGATGCTCTGGAGCTTGACCTATCGTGTGACCCTGTCCGTAGGCCTCGCAGGACATCACAGATACAGTCCACAGAGGACTAATTTCTTTTCTCTCTTTCAGGTCCATTCAGGGCTCTCGTCGCCCTGTAACCTGGGTCCAGGCCGATGTCTCTCTGTCCGGTCTGGGAGGTCTAGGAGGTCTGGGAGGTCTGGGAGGTCTGGGAGGTCTGGGAGGTCTAGATGAGGACCTTGAGGATGCTCTGGAGCTTGACCTATCGTGTGACCCTGTCCGTAGGCCTCGCAGGACATCACAGATACAGTCCACAGAGGACTAATTTCTTTTCTCTCTTTCAGGTCCATTCAGGACTCTCGTCGCCCTGTAACCTGGGTCCAGGCCGATGTCTCTCTGTCCGGTCTGGGAGGTCTAGGAGGTCTGGGAGGTCTGGGAGGTCTAGATGAGGACCTTGAGGATGCTCTGGAGCTTGACCTATCCCGGTCTTCCTCCAGTTCCGATTTCTGACCTGAGTCAGTATATTCCTTCTTGCCATCCGCTGCGTCGTTCGCTGACTCCGGGGGACAGCCCCCCCCCCCGTCTAAGAGTGTGGCACTGGTTCAGGTTTTGTCCCTTTACCAGCGCACCTTTACCAGCGCACATTGTTCACAGGCCTTTCGGACTGTTATCGCTCTTTGTTTGGCTTTAGGTATGAGAATGTTGTTGGTTCTCAGGTATACCAACATCCTCTTACTTCCGGCATGTCCAAGGTTATCATATACCTGTCTGTTCATGTGAGTAGCCTCGTCCTGTTAGCAATGGCTAGTTAGCCTGCTATTCGCTCCTGCTCGCAATGGCTATTTCAGCCTGCTATTCGCTCCTATTCGCAATGGCTATTTCAGCCTGCTCGCAATGGCTATTTCAGCCTGCTATTCGCAATGGCTATTTCAGCCTGCTATTCACAAAGTAGAGTTTTTTCTACTTAAGTTCTGACTTTAAGTAAGCATTTAGTTACTTCAAGTCATGAGTAAACCTTTTTACCGTAATCACAAAAATATACTTTAAGTGTGATTCTTTCTCTGAGTAGAACCTTCTACGTTTTTGACTGTAAGAAAACATTACGTAACTTTTTAGTCATGAGTAACCGCTACTTCAAGTCGTTACTTATCAACCCTCTCTTGTTCCTGATAGATTTTTTACCAATTTACTTTTGGCTGTCTGCTGCGCTCTGCAGACCATCTACGTCACCAGTGTTCCAGATCTCGAACATTAGGAAGAGTCTTGGTTGGAGAGGTTCTGCCGATAAGACCAATCTTGAGTAAGGTTGACTCAAATCTGTAACTAATTCTACTCCAGAGACACCTGACAGCAGTTATTTCAGTTAATATTCTTTCGGCTGTTGATACCTATTTAATTAGTATACAGCCCAACTCACTTGAACTCATGTTCTAAGCCCCGGAACCTCCAATCCGTTTTGACAGACCTATAAACCAGTGACTTGGCCGCCTAAGCACCACAGCGTCCTGTATGCTGAGGCTTCCAAGTCTCCACAAATCTGATAGGCCCGTCGGATACAGAGACCCTGATGCTTGCTCTGTCCCCCCGCGTCAAGGTGCTAAGCTTGATGAGAGTTTGCAGAGTCTCAATTTGTTACCCATAGGCGCTGGTGAGTGTACATCTCATGCAGCTGATATGGTTGGTAGGGTGCTAACCTATCAAATGGTTGCTGTCAGGAAATCCCTTCTGAATGAAATAGATTACAAATTCACTTTACTTTACTCTGGGTTTAGAGCAAGGACGGACATCTTTACATATTATACTTAAAATATATACAAAATGCATGTAGTATTCTATGTCATGTTTCTTCCTAAATGACAATAACACTACATATTCTTCCTCTTGACAGATGAGCGGTATGTCAAGTGTAGTTTGCACTTGCTTGAGTGTCACGTGTCAGGGCCCCAGAAGGTAATTTCTCCCTTTGTTGCCCTCATCTCTGCTTGCTGCTCTGGGGTTAGTTTCTCCCCCATGTTTCTCCCGTCAAGTGCAGGTTGCACTTGCTTGAGTGTCATGTGTCAGGGCCCCAGAAGGTAATTTCTCCCTTTGTTGCCATTATCTCTGCTTGCTGCTCGGGGGTTGGTTTCTCCACCATCTTATCCCCTGGATCTTGACCGGGGGTCCTTACTTCTCTTTCCATCATTTGGGCCATTGAAGCCCCTTTGGTGAGCTAGCGTCTCCTTGTGCTAGCTTCTCTTGAGCTATTACTCAATATGTTGAGTAATCAGAACTGTGTTCAGTTTCAGAGGTATTTAGCTCCCCATCTTGTTCAGGCTCAGACTCAGTTTCACCTGAGGGTGTCATCTGTGGCCTCGGGTTCTGATCCTTGATCTGAATGTCGCCATCCTCCTCTTCTGAGCCATAGAAAATGGAACAGTGCTCATAATTTATGTTTTTGGCCTTTAGGTACTCGTCTAGAGAGTTGAACGCCTCTATGTCAGTGGAGGGAGATACTCGTTTTGAGGTGGAGCCTGGCGCCTCATAAAGAGGAAGAATGACTACATCGTCTTCTTGGTTTTTTCCATTTCCACACTCGTCTTTGATAGTGCGTCGCAGTGTTCTTGAGCGAGACACATCACCCCTTACTGCCCCCGTTAAGCAGGTTGGCACCTTGCATGGCTGCCTCCGCCGTCTGTGTCTCTTAAGCCCTTGCAGGTTCCGGAAGCTCATGTAACACTGGTCACAGTAGTATGGTTTCTCTCGTGTGTGTACCATGTGGTGTAGTGTAAGGTTACGCTTCGCCTTGAAGCTCTTTCCACACTGGTCACAGCAGTAAGGTTTCTCTTCTGTGTGTACCGTGTGGTGAATTTTAAGCTCTCCCTTCGTCTTGAAGGCCTTCTCACACTGGGCGCAACCGTAAGGTTTATTTTCTGTGTGTACCACGTGGTGACGTTTAAGGTGATCCTTCGTCTTGAAGCTCCTTCCACACTGGTCACAGCAGTAAGGTTTCTCCTCTGTGTGTACCGTGTGGTGTTGTTTAAGTTCTGCCTTCGTCTTGAAGGTCTTCCCACACTGGTCACAGCAGTAAGGTTTCTCTTCTGTGTGTACCACGTGGTGTCGTTCAAGATCTGCCTTTCTCTTGAAGCTAATGTCACACTGGTTACAGCAGTAAGGTCTCTCTCCTGTGTGTACCACGTGGTGACTTTTAAGATCCCCCTTCGTTTTGAAGGTCTTTTCACACTGGTCACAGCAGTAAGGTTTCTCTCCTGTGTGTACCACGTGGTGTTGTTTAAGGTGATGCTTTGTCTTGAAGCTCTTTCCACACTGGCCACAGCAGTAAGGTTTCTCTCCTGTGCCAATTACTGCTTGCTGTACAGCCGGCAGCTCTGGATATTGTGATTTGCTTGGTTCTGTGAATTCCTCACTTTCCGCAAACGTTTCAGGGGACTCTGGGCGTTCCTCCCGTTCTCCTAGGTAGTCTAGACCCAGGTCGGGTATGGACACTCCCAATCCCTCATCCGAGGGTGATTCCTCCTCTATGATGTGGGAATGATTGTGAGACATCATGTTAGCACTGGTTTGTTAGCCGATGGTGAGCTAGTTAGCTTCCGTCTGGCTTCGTGTCACGTAGCCTCGGGCTAGGTAGCCATCCAGTTAGCATTCAGTTCACTCCTGGCTTGTTGGCGGATGGCGAGCTAGTTAGCTTCCGTCTGGCTAGGGCCAGCTCATGGGTGTTAGCACTGGCTTGTTAGCCGATGTCGTGCTAGTTAGCTTCCGTCTGGCTAGGGCCAGCTCATGGGTGTTAGCACTGGCTTGTTAGCCGATGTCGTGCTAGTTAGCTTCCGTCTGGCTACGGCCAGCTCATGGGTGTTAGTACTGGCTTGTTAGCCGATGGTGAGCTAGTTAGCTTGCAGTTCTGTGAACGGTCGTTTTGACTTCGCTTCACATCCAGTCTCCCCTCCTCACAAACAGTATCTTTGGGCTAGGAGCCATCCAGCTCGCCTTTCTGTGAACGGTCGTTTTGACTTCGCTTCACATCCAGTCTCCCCTCCTCACAAACAGTATCTTTGGGCTAGGAGCCATCCAGCTCGCCTTTCTGTGAACGGTCGTTTTGACTTCGCTTCACATCCAGTCTCCCCTCCTCACAAACAGTATCTTTGGGCTAGGAGCCATCCAGCTCGCCTTTCTGTGAACGGTCGTTTTGACTTCGCTTCACATCCAGTCTCCCCTCCTCACAAACAGTATCTTTGGGCTAGGAGCCATCCAGCTCGCCTTTCTGTGAACGGTCGTTTTGACTTCGCTTCACATCCAGTCTCCCCTCCTCACAAACAGTATCTTTGGGCTAGGAGCCATCCAGCTCGCCTTTCTGTGAACGGTCGTTTTGACTTCGCTTCACATCCAGTCTCCCCTCCTCACAAACAGTATCTTTGGGCTAGGAGCCATCCAGCTCGCCTTTCTGTGAACGGTCGTTTTGACTTCGCTTCACATCCAGTCTCCCCTCCTCACAAACAGTATCTTTGGGCTAGGAGCCATCCAGCTCGCCTTTCTGTGAACGGTCGTTTTGACTTCGCTTCACATCCAGTCTCCCCTCCTCACAAACAGTATCTTTGGGTAGTTGGCTCTCGTCTTGGGTAGGGCCAGTTCGCTTCCTGTGGGCAAAGCACGAAATTATGTTGCACTTGTAACTCCCCCCAGAGCTCTATAAACATTATGTTACCCTTTAGTTGTGAGTAAACGTTGCTTTAATCACCAAGATAGAGCTTTCTATTCATTTGTGATATCCCCGAGTACAGCCTTCCACTCGAGTCGCCAGTAGAGCTTTCTACTTTAATTTTTGCCAAATCTGTAATTTAATTTTACTCCAGAGGCTTTTGACAGTAGTCCTGTCTTCTTCGGCCGTTTAGCACCTATTTTGGTTAGTATAAATGCACATCGCCAGGGACGCCATGTTGAATGCCCACGCTAGGTCTTAGGTCAGATCGATAACTTCATAACTCATTGGTCTGCTCATCTTGACTTCAAACAGCGTCCTGCGAAGTGGTTGACATGCAGAACCGAACGAGTCTACAAAATGTTGTTGTTACTACTGACCGACAAGAGATAGCGAATGCACCGTTCCGACCCCCGTCAGTCATCGACCTTAGGTCGAGTGATTGAAGTTGCGGAATCTTTTATTTTATTTGCACTGGGACGGACTCTCTTTTGTCAGATGAGGTCCATTTCCCTTATCCGTTACACGTATTATCACTGTATGGCTTTACTTGATAATCCCATGATACAGTACACGTATTATCACTATATGGCTTTACTTGATAATCCCATTATAGCTAGGGATAAAGCCACTTACACATATTATCACTGTATGGCTTTACTTGATAATCCCATGATACAGTACACGTATTATCACTATATGGCATTACTTGATATATATTTCTCTCTTTAGGCCTGAGCTAGGGATAAAGCCACTTATTCTATTTTGCCTTAATGCATAATCATATGTCTCCTTCTACCGCGTGGTTGACATATTTCTCTTTAGGCCTCCGTATGGATAAAGCCCCACTTCTAAAGTTTTTACATCATTAATACTCCGTCTGGCTAAAGCCTTACTCAGGAGGTTTTTTACATCATAAATCAGGCACATTACAGGCACATTATTATTATTATTATTATTATTATTATTATTATTATTACTGGTAAAGTTACAATGCAAAAATACATCTCCATGCTTACCCGTCTTTTTAATCAAAACGCAAAGGGTGAAGTTACAAGGCAAAACACATTTCATGCTTACCCGGCCGTCCGGCCGTCTGGTCAGAAGAAAGGATACAAAGGATATTTATAAAGAGGTATTTTTAATTAGAAAAAGCTAGTTACAAGAAGAGACTGAAGTGGAAAATTTCCAATTCAGTTTAAAATAAGCAGAAAACAGAACATCTCATCTTGCACGGCTTGTGCCCCGTGTCTGGCAGCAGCATCTTCCTCTCTCCCCAAAAAGTCTGGGTCTTGAAAGGGCAACCGTCCCTTTTATATCCATCTTACAATATTTCCGATTGGTCTAAACACCGTGAAGTCACAGGGATGTCATTTTTGTTTAGCAAACCAGAGTACAATACGTAATTCGTATGAGCTCCTCCTTCTTGGTACTAACGTTACTTCTCGTTACCTAGTGGTTTTTAAGTAACAGAAAGTCCCTTATTCCTTCAGAACAGACAACTGCTTTGTCTGTGGGGATCACGTGACATGGTACCGGGCACGAAGCCATCCCTAGGATTTCTTATCAAGCTTCCTAAAAGATCTCCTCCAGAAAACAGCTTTTACCCATCATTCTTTTAGTATTATTCTCTAATGACAGTTAATTATAAGCATGCCATTTATGAAAACTTTTACTGTACACATTAAACATTTAATTGTTATATAGTTTTTTAAGATTTCCCTCTATAGATTCAGGACTCCCTGGTTTTCAACCCGCAACCTTTAATCCCCTTCCCGTCTGAAAGGGTTAACATTTTACAGCTCTTTCTCCTCTGTCTCTGTCTCTCTCCTCTCCTGAGGCCCACATTCCGCAGGGTGACTCCCTTTTCACAGTTTTTCACAGACAACAGGCCCCTTCTATGGAGACATTAAAGGCTCAGTTCCATTTTTTATAAGTAGAGCCATCATAGAGCTATCTTTCCAGAGTTTAGTTTAAAGATTTATACTGGTCATATAGGAACGACTCAGGATGTCATTGTCCAAAAGTGTCACTTGTTCTGTGGCAGTTCACAGGTACATATACAGCTATAATATGAAGATAGCAAAGCATAGTGGTACATATAAAGCTGTAGCACTATAGCGGTACATATACAGCTGTATACACTAGGGTGACCATATTTAGATTTCCAAAAAAAGAGGACATGCTGTCCCCAGCCTCGAGATACTTAATGATACTAAAGTTTACAATTTACAACTGGTTCCAATTTATAACCGGTTCCAATTTATAACTGGTTCCGATTTACAACTGGTTCCAGTTGGTCAGAATTGGCTGAATCTATCGGTTCCTGCTGTCAATACCGGGGGGATCTCTATCTCCAGGTCTCTGTATGAAGTTTCAATACATTCGACCCTGGTCATCCTCATGAACATTAACCCTTTCACTGCCACACGACAGAAGGTTAGCCATCCGCGGAGCTAATGATGCTAATGATGGAGCATCACCGTCGGTTGTGTGATAGTAAAGGGCTAACCTTCTGTATTGTCACAGTGAAAGGGTTAACCGACTGTCGTGTGGCAGTGAAAGGGTAGTTAACAGGTTTTTATCCAGTACCTTGAAGAGCAGAGTGACGTTTGTATGGTTTTTAGACGCGTCATCTTTCAGAACTCTCCAGAAATCAGGACCCTGTTCAGGCGCTGGGGAGAGGACAGACAATATCATGTTACACACCACTGGGTTGTGTGTGTTCGTGTGTGTGTGTGTGTGTGTGTGTGTGTGTGTGTGTGTGTGTGTGTGTGTGTGTGTGTGTGTGTGTGTGTGTGTGTGTGTGTGTGTGTGTGTGTGTGTGTGTGTGTACAAGCCTGTGTGTGTGTGTGTGTGTGTGTGTGTGTGTGTGTGTGTGTGTGTGTGTACAAGCCTATGTGTGTTTGTGTGTGAACATGCATTGGGTCCACGCTTACATGTGTGTGTGTGTGTGTATCATCCATGTGAAAGGTTAGAGACAGTGATGGTGGTGTGTGTGTGTGTTTCTGACTGTGTGAGTCTGTTTAAGTGTTTGTGTGTGTATGTGTGAGTGTTTGTGTGTGTATGTATGTGTGTCTTTGTGCATCAGAGCTGGAAGTACATGTGCATAATAGCAAAGAGCTTTTACCAGTGTTTGTGTAAATGGTGGTCTAATGTGCTTTTATCATTTGTGCACACAAAGTAACATTATGCTACATTAAATTATGTTTATATTGTGCTTGTGTTTGTATGAGTGTGTGGGTGTGTGTGACAGTACATGTTTGTGCATCAGTCCTGATGGGAAAAGCAATTAACACTTACAATATTAAGGTACAGCTCACCCAGTGTGTAGGTGTGTGCGTGTGTGTGTGTGTGTGTGTGTGTGTGTGTGTGTGTGTGTGTGTGTGTGTGTGTGTGTGTGTGTGTGTGTGTGTGTGTGTGTGTGTGTGTGTGTGTGTGTGTGTGTGTGTTGTTCTGGATACATCATGGTCTTCTCAGAAGAGATAAGCTATATTGATTGATTGATTGATTGATTGATTGAACACTTTATTAACAGATTGCAGAATGGGTACAATACAGTACAGCTCAATACACACAATTGTTGAGGGGATGCAGACCAGAGAAATACTTTCGTCTTGTTTACATCAGGGTCCCCCATTTTCAATTCATCATAACATATATGACATACATGACATACAGATAGACAGTACTACTACATCTATACATTTATGACATACATAAATTTGATTGATTGATACCAGATTTACAAATACAGTACTGTTTGTGATACAAAAAGAGTAAAAAAAATTTTAAATAAAAAGGAGAGTATACATTTGATACAGATACAGTACATACATTATATACATTTGACGAAGAAACTGTACATTGTACATAAACTGTACATAAACATCCTCTGGCCTATCTGGATGCATCTCTAGTTGATAATGTATGATGTTAGCTACCTCTGCTGTTGTTCTGGATGTATCTCTAGTAGATAATGTATGGTGTTGGCTACCTCTGCTGTTATGGATGCATCTCTAGTTGATAATGTATGGTGTTATCTACCTCTGCTGTTGTTATGGATGCATCTCTAGTAGATAATGTATGGTGTTAGCTACCTCTGCTGTTGTTATGGATGCATCTCTAGTTGATAATGTATGGTGTTATCTACCTCTGCTGTTGTTATGGATGCATCTCTAGTTGATCATGTATGATGTTAGCTACCTCTGCTGTTGTTATGGATGCATCTCTAGTTGATAATGTATGATGTTGGCTACCTCTGCTGTTGTTATGGATGCATCTCTAGTAGATCATGCATGGTGTTAGCTACCTCTGCTGTTGTTATGGATGCATCTCTAGTTGATAATGTATGGTGTTGGCTACCTCTGCTGTTCTGAGGAGTGGAGTAGACCTGGTCGCTCCAGTCACTCCAGTAGCCGGTACCGTTGGTGTGCATGCAGCGGACCTGGGACACGTACTCCTTACACATGTCTGGTATCGCTACTTCAGCCAGAGGTACATGGGTCGGACTCTGGACCTGCAAGCACAGGACACCAGTGTTGTAGTACTCGAGTCCAGGACTTCCTGATTTTCAGGACTCGTGACTCGACTTTGACTTGAGCACTGATGACTCAGACTTGGACTTGGACTCGAGCATTGATTGCATTCTTGAACACTGGGGACTCGAGACTCGACTCGGCTCCTGATTTAGTGACTCGACTACAACACTGCAGGACACAGAATCTTTCTCAGACATTGCTTTGAGTAATGTACTTGACATACAAATATCTATGCGATGCCCAGAGAAGGTTCAACTCCATTCTCGGAAGAACAGCGGATAGTGTTTTGCTAAGAAATCCATTGAAACATGTTGACAATGAAGATCCAGAGAAAGATATCTGTTGACAGATTCACTTGGAACACGTGGGTCTGTGGACCTGCAGGCATGACGTGGCTTTCTCAGAAGTGCGGCTGACAATATCAACAATAAAGATATTTGGAGAAAAGTAATTTCTCAGAGAAAAATAAAAGGAAAAGGAAAAACTATGGAAACAAGACGAGATCCCAGGCACTCAAAAAGTATAACGGGAAGAAAAACATGTTTAAAAGCCTTTATTGTGGCATGGCTACATCATGTTAAAAGGCCTTTATTGTATCATGGCTATATGGTTTTAAAACGTCTTTATTGTGGCAAGGCTATAAAAGCCTTTTGGCTGGGATCCCAGATTGTTTCCAGTTGTCTTTTCACAAAGACCCAAGAGCACCTGATGAACTTTTGCGAAAACATTGTACTCACTAGAGAGCCTAGTTTTTTTTTTTTTTTTTATATATATCTTTCTTCCCCTCCTTTTTCCCGATTTTTCTCCCATCCCACCCTTCCTGGTTGTTGCGTACTTTCCCCTACTGTTGGTCCGGGAGACCGGAGACTGTCACATGCTTTCCTCCGACGCATGTGCAGCCTGGGGCAGGCCAACCTGGCCATGCAGGTTCTCACCGGGGAGAGTGTAGCGCGTGGGAGGCCGCACTACCTCTCCTCAGTTCCAACCCTCGCTGAGCAGGCGCCCTGACCGAACTGTAGGGGTCGCTGTCCACAACGCCCAGGACCCACCCTTCAGCTTTCCCACCCCCTGATACAGCCAATTGTATCAGTGTGAGAGGCCAGCCAAGCTGATAGCAACGCCGGGAGCTGGATTCGAACAGGCGAATCCTAGTGTCTCCCGGTGTTGGTGACGAACGTAATCTCCGTGCGCCACCTGCCCCCCTAGAGAGCCTAGTTGAACTCTGCGTATTGAGTCTTCAACTATTATGTACTGTATATATTGACCCTTTCGTCGGTAGACACACATTCCTCCTACCAGTCCACCAACTTGTTAGGAATGTCCAGGCAGGTAGTGGAGCCAAGAAAGAGGGAGATACTGAATGAGTTGAGTGAGTTAGTGACAAAGCTAAGGAAACTTAATGAGGAACCTTACTATGGAATATAGGAGGATAGCTGCCATAGTTGTACCCTTCTTGTCGACTTGTTGTACAGAACTTGTAAGTGGCTTTGGATAAAAACATTCAGCTAAATGAGTAAATGTAAAATGAGGAGCCTTACCTTCCACTCAGGTTGGGCTCTCATGGCGGAGGGAGAATGGTAGCGGACTTGGCACTGGAGGCCCTCGACGGGCAAATATGGAGGTTCCCATGTCACCAGCAGGACGCCACTGGGCATGCTCACTGCCCTCACACTGGAGGGGGCGTGTGGCTTCACTGCAGACAGAAACAGGGATGAGAGAAGAACAGAACTAGAAGGGATAGATAGAATGGACTGGTGTGTTGTTTCTGAAGGTTTTTGTAGTTTTTTTGTGGGTGTTTAGATCTATCATACTTATTGCTATTCCATATTTGCTTGTTTCCTATATAGTTCAATCTGTGTAAAGAGTGATGTGACGGCCCACTGAATTGAAATACATTTGATTTGATTTGCATGAGAGGATGATAAAAGACCAAAGAATCATAATGGACTGAATGATCTTCACTATGCAAATCAGTGTGCCTGATCAGGTCATTAGATGGTACACTGTCATATAATGATAAGGTTATGGAAATGAGCATTGGTTAAAGGGAAATGCCACCCATTAGGAATTCAGACATAGACAATAGACATAGACAACGAATGGGGCTCTTGACTTTATGAGGCCATAAAGGAGGTTTGTGTGAGCTCTTACACCCAAATGAGGTGTTACTGTTATTCTGATTCAGACCTTCTAGCAATGTTAGAATACAAACCTCATAGCAATGTTACACATCAAAACAATGTTAGGATATACACATCAAAATAATGTTAGGATATACACCTCATAGCAATGTTAGGATATACACCTCATAGCAATGTTAGGATATAAACCTCATAGCAATGTTAGGATATAAACCTCATAGCAATGTTAGGATATAAACCTCATAGCAATGTCAGGATATACACATCATAGCAATGTTAGGATATACACCTCATAGCAATGTTAGGATATAAACCTCATAGCAATGTTAGGATATAAACCTCATAGCAATGTTAGGATATAAACCTCATAGCAATGTTAGGATATAAACCTCATAGCAATGTTAGGATATAAACCTCATAGCAATGTCAGGATATAAACCTCATAGCAATGTCAGGATATACACATCATAGCAATGTTAGGATATAAACCTCATAGCAATGTTAGAAGTAGTAGCATTGTTAGGATATATATACAGTACACCTCCTATGAACCATATCGGAAGGATGTGTAGGGAGCAGGATGTGTAGGGAGCAGGATGTGTAGGGAGCAGGATGTGTAGGGAGCAGGACAGGTAGGGAGCAGGACAGAGACAGGTAGGGAGCAGGACAGAGACAGGTAGGGAGCAGGACAGAGTCAGGTAGGGAGCAGGACAGGTAGGGAGCAGGACAGAGACAGGTAGGGAGCAGGACAGGTAGGGAGCAGGACAGAGTCAGGTAGGGAGCAGGACAGGTAGGGAGCAGGACAGAGACAGGTAGGGAGCAGGACAGGTAGGGAGCAGGACAGGTAGGGAGCAGGACAGAGTCAGGTAGGGAGCAGGGCAGAGACAGGTAGGGAGCAGGACAGAGACAGGTAGGGAGCAGGACAGGTAGGGAGCAGGACAGAGACAGGTAGGGAGCAGGACAGAGACAGGTAGGGAGCAGGACAGAGTCAGGTAGGGAGCAGGACAGAGACAGGTAGGGAGCAGGACAGAGACAGGTAGGGAGCAGGACAGAGACAGGTAGGGAGCAGGACAGGGTCAGGTAGGGAGCAGGACAGGTAGGGAGCAGGACAGAGACAGGTAGGGAGCAGGACAGAGACAGGTAGGGAGCAGGACAGAGACAGGTAGGGAGCAGGACAGAGACAGGTAGGGAGCAGGACAGAGACAGGTAGGGAGCAGGACAGGTAGGGAGCAGGACAGAGACAGGTAGGGAGCAGGACAGAGACAGGTAGGGAGCAGGACAGAGACAGGTAGGGAGCAGGACAGAGACAGGTAGGGAGCAGGACAGAGACAGGTAGGGAGCAGGACAGAGACAGGTAGGGAGCAGGACAGAGTCAGGTAGGGAGCAGGACAGAGACAGGTAGGGAGCAGGACAGAGACAGGTAGGGAGCAGGACAGAGACAGGTAGGGAGCAGGACAGAGTCAGGTAGGGAGCAGGACAGAGACAGGTAGGGAGCAGGACAGAGACAGGTAGGGAGCAGGACAGAGACAGGTAGGGAGCAGGACAGAGACAGGTAGGGAGCAGGACAGAGACAGGTAGGGAGCAGGACAGAGACAGGTAGGGAGCAGGACAGAGTCAGGTAGGGAGCAGGACAGAGACAGGTAGGGAGCAGGACAGAGACAGGTAGGGAGCAGGACAGAGACAGGTAGGGAGCAGGACAGAGACAGGTAGGGAGCAGGACAGAGACAGGTAGGGAGCAGGACAGAGTCAGGTAGGGAGCAGGACAGGTAGGGAGCAGGACAGAGACAGGTAGGGAGCAGGACAGAGACAGGTAGGGAGCAGGACAGAGACAGGTAGGGAGCAGGACAGAGACAGGTAGGGAGCAGGACAGAGACAGGTAGGGAGCAGGACAGAGACTGACCGTGGTCGGAGGGCGACACGTAGACCGCCCTGGACGTCACAGAGCCCTGGGCAGACGGGAGCTCCAGCCACAGCTTGTAGCAGTTCATCCTCAGGGGCTTGATGACGCAGCTCTTCACCCCCCCGGTCCCCCGCAGACCCCCTGTCTGGCACTCTGACCTGCCCACCTCCCCCTCCACCACCTCCCCGGCACGCTCCCTCTCCTCCATCACCTCACATGGCAGGTCTGCCCACCTAGGGGAGGGAGGGAGGGAGAGAGAGAGAGAGAGAGAGAGAGAGAGAGAGAGAGAGAGAGAGAGAGAGAGAGAGAGAGAGAGAGAGAGAGAGAGAGAGAGAGAGAGAGAGAGAGAGAGAGAGAGAGAGAGAGAGAGAGAGAGAGAGAATCTTGAGAATCTGGTGTGACGTCAGGGATTAATCTTGTGAGTCATCTTTGATTTCAACAGCAGCCAGTTAGACAAACAGCTCAGGGCCTTGTGTGCTTTATTCACAAAGAACACACTGTAGGTCCTCCGCAAACATGGCCTCCGATTCCACTGCTATGCTGATGACACACAGCTCTACCTTTCCACCAAGACCATCACTGCCGCCACCCACTCCACCCTCATCACCTGGCTTTCTGACATAAAAATCTGGATGCAAAAAAACGTTCTTAAACTCAACTGTGACAAATCTGAACTTGGCCCAAATTCCCTGACCCGCCCCACCCAGGATTTTTCAGTCAGCATTGACAGGCTCCAATTTTCACCCCCTCCACCCACGTCCGCAACCTAGGTATCATTCTCGACCCCACCCTTTCCTTCCACCTGCATGTAAACCAGATCACTAAAACTGCCTTCTTCCACCTCAGGAACATTGACCGTCTACGCCTCTCACTATCCTTCTCTGCTGCCGAAACACTGACCCACGCACTCATCACTTCCCGACTGGACTACTGCAACAGCATTCTGTATGGTACATCCACCAAAATCCTCAATAAACTACAATACGTCCAAAACTCTGCTGCTCGCATGCTCACCTCCACCCGCCGCTCCGACCACATCACCCCCATCCTCCACGATCTCCACTGGCTCCCCATCATGGACAGGATTCAGTTCAAAATTCTACTCATCACCTTCAAAGCCCTCAACAACCTGGCCCCCTCCTACCTCTCTGACCTCCTTCTCCACCACACGCCTGCCCGCTGCCTCAGGTCCGCAGAGGCTAACCTCCTCCAACCCATCAGGACTAAACTCCGGACCTGGGGCAACAGGGCCTTCGCTGCAGCTGCCCCAACCCTCTGGAATGCCCTGTCCAACCATATCCGTCATGCAGACACCCTCTCATCATTTAAAAAATGCCTCAAAACCCACCTTTTTACCCTTGCCTTCAAGCCTAGAACTGGTTCCTCTCTCACCTTTTTTTTTTATTTTGAATTGTCTCTACTAAAACTGTATTGTTTGTTTTGTTCTGTAAAGTGTCTTTGAGCATTCGGAAAAGCGCTATACAAATTTGATGTATTATTATTATTACTGTGCTCAGGGGCAACTAACGATAGTCCAGTTTCACTGTGTTCAGAGGCAGATAACACTAGTCCAGTTTCACTGTGTTCAGAGGCAGCTAACACTAGTCCAGTTTCACTGTGTTCAGAGGCAGCTAACACTAGTCCAGTTTCACTGTGTTCAGAGGCAGCTAACACTAGTCCAGTTTCACTGAGAGGCAGCTAACACTAGTCCAGTTCCACTGTGTTCAGAGGCAGCTAACACTAGTCCAGTTTCACTGTGTTCAGAGGCAGCTAACACTAGTCCAGTTTCACTGAGAGGCAGCTAACACTAGTCCAGTTTCACTGTGTTCAGAGGCAGCTAACACTAGTCCAGTTTCACTGAGAGGCAGCTAACGCTAGTCCAGTTTCATTGAGAGGCAGCTAACGCTAGTCCAGTTTCACTGTGTTCAGAGGCAGCTAACGCTAGTCCAGTTTCACTGTGTTCAGAGGCAGCTAACACTAGTCCAGTTTCACTGTGTTCAGAGGCAGCTAACGCTAGTCCAGTTTCACTGTGTTCAGAGGCAGCTAACACTAGTCCAGTTTCACTGTGTTCAGAGGCAGCTAACACTAGTCCAGTTTCACTGTGTTCAGAGGCAGCTAACACTAGTCCAGTTTCACTGTGTTCAGAGGCAACTAACGCTAGTCCAGTTTCACTGTGTTCAGAGGCAGCTAACACTAGTCCAGTTTCACTGTGTTCAGAGGCAGCTAACGCTAGTCCAGTTTAACTGTGTTCAGAGGCAGCTAACACTAGTCCAGTTTCACTGAGTTCAGAGGCAGCTAACGCTAGTCCAGTTCCACTGTGTTCAAAAGCAGCTAACGCTAGTCCAGTTCCACTGTGTTCAGAGGCAGCTAACGCTAGTCCAGTTTCACTGTGTTCAGAGGCAGCTAACGCTAGTCCAGTTTCACTGTGTTCAGAGGCAGCTAACGCTAGTCCAGTTTCACTGAGAGGCAGCACTAGTCCAGTTTCACTGAGAGGCAGCTAACACTAGTCCAGTTTCACTGAGAGGCAGCTAACGCTAGTCCAGTTTCACTGAGAGGCAGCTAACGCTAGTCCAGTTTCACTGAGAGGCAGCTAACGCTAGTCCAGTTTCACTGTGTTCAGAGGCAGCTAACGCTAGTCCAGTTTCACTGTGTTCAGAGGCAGCTAACACTAGTCCAGTTTCACTGAGAGGCAGCACTAGTCCAGTTTCACTGAGAGGCAGCTAACGCTAGTCCAGTTTCACTGAGAGGCAGCTAACGCTAGTCCAGTTTCACTGAGAGGCAGCTAACGCTAGTCCAGTTTCACTGTGTTCAGAGGCAGCTAACGCTAGTCCAGTTTCACTGTGTTCAGAGGCAGCTAACACTAGTCCAGTTTCACTGTGTTCAGAGGCAGCTAACACTAGTCCAGTTTCACTGTGTTCAGAGGCAGCTAACACTAGTCTAGTTTCACTGTGTTCAGAGGCAGCTAACACTAGTCCAGTTTCACTGTGTTCAGAGGCAGCTAACACTAGTCCAGTTTCACTGTGTTCAGAGGCAGCTAACACTAGTCCAGTTTCACTGTGTTCAGAGGCAGCTAACGCTAGTCCAGTTTCACTGTGTTCAGAGGCAGCTAACGCTAGTCCAGTTTAACTGTGTTCAGAGGCAGCTAACGCTAGTCCAGTTTCACTGTGTTCAGAGGCAGCTAACGCTAGTCCAGTTTCACTGTGTTCAGAGGCAGCTAACGCTAGTCCAGTTTCACTGTGTTCAGAGGCAGCTAACGCTAGTCCAGTTCCACTGTGTTCAAAAGCAGCTAACGCTAGTCCAGTTCCACTGTGTTCAGAGGCAGCTAACGCTAGTCCAGTTTCACTGTGTTCAGAGGCAGCTAACGCTAGTCCAGTTTCACTGTGTTCAGAGGCAGCTAACGCTAGTCCAGTTTCACTGAGAGGCAGCACTAGTCCAGTTTCACTGAGAGGCAGCTAACGCTAGTCCAGTTTCACTGAGAGGCAGCTAACGCTAGTCCAGTTTCACTGAGAGGCAGCTAACGCTAGTCCAGTTTCACTGAGAGGCAGCTAACGCTAGTCCAGTTTCACTGAGAGGCAGCTAACGCTAGTCCAGTTTCACTTAGAGGCAGCTAACGCTAGTCCAGTTTCACTGAGAGGCAGCTAACACTAGTCCAGTTTCACTGAGAGGCAGCTAACACTAGTCCAGTTTCACTGTGTTCAGAGGCAGCTAACACTAGTCCAGTTTCACTGTGTTCAGAGGCAGCTAACACTAGTCCAGTTTCACTGTGTTCAGAGGCAGCTAACACTAGTCCAGTTTCACTGTGTTCAGAGGCAGCTAACACTAGTCCAGTTTCACTGTGTTCAGAGGCAGCTAACACTAGTCCAGTTTCACTGTGTTCAGAGGCAGCTAACGCTAGTCCAGTTTCACTGTGTTCAGAGGCAGCTAACACTAGTCCAGTTTCACTGTGTTCAGAGGCAGCTAATGCTAGTCCAGTTTCACTGAGAGGCAGCACTAGTCCAGTTTCACTGAGAGGCAGCTAACGCTAGTCCAGTTTCACTGAGAGGCAGCTAACGCTAGTCCAGTTTCACTGAGAGGCAGCTAACGCTAGTCCAGTTTCACTGAGAGGCAGCTAACGCTAGTCCAGTTTCACTGTGTTCAGAGGCAGCTAACGCTAGTCCAGTTTCACTGTGTTCAGAGGCAGCTAACACTAGTCCAGTTTCACTGTGTTCAGAGGCAGCTAACGCTAGTCCAGTTTCACTGTGTTCAGAGGCAGCTAACACTAGTCCAGTTTCACTGTGTTCAGAGGCAGCTAACACTAGTCCAGTTTCACTGTGTTCAGAGGCAACTAACGCCAGTCCAGTTTCACTGTGTTCAGAGGCAGCTAACACTAGTCCAGTTTCACTGTGTTCAGAGGCAGCTAACGCTAGTCCAGTTTAACTGTGTTCAGAGGCAGCTAACGCTAGTCCAGTTTCACTGTGTTCAGAGGCAGCTAACGCTAGTCCAGTTTCACTGTGTTCAGAGGCAGCTAACGCTAGTCCAGTTTCACTGTGTTCAGAGGCAGCTAACGCTAGTCCAGTTCCACTGTGTTCAAAAGCAGCTAACGCTAGTCCAGTTCCACTGTGTTCAGAGGCAGCTAACGCTAGTCCAGTTTCACTGTGTTCAGAGGCAGCTAACACTAGTCCAGTTTCACTGTGTTCAGAGGCAGCTAACGCTAGTCCAGTTGCACTGAGAGGCAGCACTAGTCCAGTTTCACTGAGAGGCAGCTAACGCTAGTCCAGTTTCACTGAGAGGCAGCTAACGCTAGTCCAGTTTCACTGAGAGGCAGCTAACGCTAGTCCAGTTTCACTGAGAGGCAGCTAACGCTAGTCCAGTTTCACTGAGAGGCAGCTAACGCTAGTCCAGTTTCACTTAGAGGCAGCTAACGCTAGTCCAGTTTCACTGAGAGGCAGCTAACACTAGTCCAGTTCCACTGAGAGGCAGCTAACGCTAGTCCAGTTTCACTGAGAGGCAGCTAACGCTAGTCCAGTTTCACTGAGAGGCAGCTAACGCTAGTCCAGTTTCACTGAGAGGCAGCTAACGCTAGTCCAGTTTCACTGAGAGGCAGCTAACACTAGTCCAGTTTCATTGAGAGGCAGCTAACGCTAGTCCAGTTTCACTGAGAGGCAGCTAACACTAGTCCAGTTTCATTGAGAGGCAGCTAACGCTAGTCCAGTTTCACTGAGAGGCAGCTAACACTAGTCCAGTTTCACTGAGAGGCAGCTAACACTAGTCCAGTTTCACTGAGAGGCAGCTAACGCTAGTCCAGTTTCACTGAGAGGCAGCTAACGCTAGTCCAGTTTCACTGAGAGGCAGCTAACGCTAGTCCAGTTTCACTTAGAGGCAGCTAACGCTAGTCCAGTTTCACTGAGGCAGCTAACGCTAGTCCAGTTTCTCTGTGTTCAGAGGCAGCTAATGCTAGTCCAGTTCACTGTGCTGAGAGGCAGCTAACGCTAGCTGTTTAGCTAGGTGATGATGTTACAGGTTACCTGGAGTGGAAGTAGAGCGTGGTCCACTGTAAGCTGTTCCAGCGACAGGTCATGGCATCAATGTCCCCGTTGGTCTCGCAGCTTATGGCGACGGCTGCGCCTGAAACACAGAGAGACGTCCACCAGCGTGACTCTTAACCGCTTAAACAGGCCGTCACGCACGGACGCGCACGCCGCGGCAATTTGCCCTCGTCTGCCGACTCCGGGCTGCGTTTTTGCCGATCAACCAATATATTGTTGGAAAGTTGAATTTGCCGCCTTTCAATCGTCACCCCACTCGACCTATTGCGTGCTTCGCGTCTCGAGTTACAAGACGAAATATCCGATGAGCGTCATTTGACAAGCCATTCGGACAAGTGACCACGTCCGGTCTGGAAGGGTCCTGAACGAACCAGTCACCTCTGATGGCGAAAGTGATTGACCACCTTTGTAGCCAATGAAATTCTGGAGCCCTGTCCCACGCGAGAGCTGATTGCAACGAGAAAGACAAAGAAGAAGCAGTGGAATTTCTTTGTTTTGACTAGAGCCTCGGAATCAATGGCAGCGGACGGCCATTTTGGATAATCATGCCGAATTAACACCGGTACACACATTACAAAAACCTTTGTATATATGCTGAACCCCTGGTGTAGGGGAATGGCACGGGGAACGGCACGGGGAACGTCCCGGAAAACGCCACAGGGCCACCAGACTTGGTCCTAAAGGTTAGACAATTGAGACCGAAATGTCTCAAAGGCCCTGTCCACATGCAACGTTTAACAGGCGTGATTGCGGTCAGTGATTGCTCGGACCGCATTCAGGAGGTGGGAAAGAGCAGGGTAAATCTGGACAAGGGAACTAATGACTAAGTCGCACAGCTCTCAGCAACTATGGCCACGGTGCAACTCCACCCCCGCACTGAGTTGGCTGTCAGGGGGAGCCTTCATGCAGGAAGGTGTGATTCAAGTGTTAAATCATAGAACCGCCAGCGGTCTGTTCCGGCGGTTATTTGCATTGGTGTAGGAGTGAAACAGCTCCAATGACCTGACATAGACCTGATATACATAGAGCTGCCTCCACATAGACCTGATATACATAGAGCTGCCTCCACATAGAGCTGCCTCCACATAGACCTGGTCTACATAGAGCTGCCTCCACATAGACCTGGTCTACATAGAGCTGCCTCCACATAGACCTGGTCTACATAGAGCTGCCTCCACATAGACCTGATATCCATAGAGCTGCCTCCACATAGACCTGGTCTACATAGAGCTGCCTCCACATAGACCTGGTCTACATAGAGCTGCCTCCACATAGACCTGATATCCATAGAGCTGCCTCCACATAGACCTGGTCTACATAGAGCTGCCTCCACATAGACCTGGTCTACATAGAGCTGCCTCCACATAGACCTGGTCTACATAGAGCTGCCTCCACATAGACCTGGTCTACATAGAGCTGCCTCCACATAGACCTGGTCTACATAGAGCTGCCTCCACATAGACCTGATCTACATAGAGCTGCCTCCACATAGACCTGGTCTACATAGAGCTGCCTCCACATAGACCTGGTCTACATAGAGCTGCCTCCACATAGAGCTGCCTCCACATAGACCTGATCTACATAGAGCTGCCTCCACATAGAGCTGCCTCCACATAGACCTGGTCTACATAGAGCTGCCTCCACATAGAGCTGCCTCCACATGGAGCTGCCTCGACATAGACCTGGTCCACATAGACCTGGTCTACATAGAGCTGCCTCCACATGGAGCTGCCTCCACCTGTGAATAGAGCGGTGAGGACTGACGAGAGAGATCAGACAAGCTTGTGACAACAGGAGCAGGAGACACCGGGACACGGCCCTTTCACTGGGAAGAGAAACTGTGGGCATATAGAGAGACCAGCCTGCTGACCAGAGATACCTGCTGACCAGAGATACCTGCTGACCAGAGAGACCTGCTGACCAGAGATACCTGCTGACCAGAGATACCTGCTGACCAGAGATACCTGCTGACCAGAGAGACCTGCTGACCAGAGATACCTGCTGACCAGAGAGACCTGCTGACCAGAGAGACCTGCTGACCAGAGATACCTGCTGACCAGAGAGACCTGCTGACCAGAGATACCTGCTGACCAGAGAGACCTGCTGACCAGAGATACCTGCTGACCAGAGATACCTGCTGACCAGAGATACCTGCTGACCAGAGAGACTTGCTGACCAGAGAGACCTGCTGACCAGAGATACCTGTCCACAGCCTGCTGATGAATTATTTTAAAAGTTTATATCTCCCAGCGGTTAGGTGGCCGAGCGGAGATTGCGTTCGTCACCAGCCCCGGAGCTGTGAGCTGGATTCGCCTGTTCGAATCCAGCTCACAGCTCCGGGGTTGTCACCAGCTTGGCTGGCCGTCTGCACTAATACAATTGGCTGTATTAGAGGGTGGGAGAAGCTGGCGGGGTGGGTCCGGGTCGTTGTAAACAGCGACTCCTACAGTTCGGTCGGGGCGCCTGCTAAGCGCGGATAGGACTCGAGGGGGATAGTGTGGTCCTCCCACACGCTACGCCCTCTCGATGAGAATCCGCGCTGCCAGGTGAAAAGAAGCGGTGATTGGCTGGACGTGTGTCGGAGGAAGCACGTGGTAGCCTCCACTCTCCCAGATGATCTGACTGTGGGGGGTAAGTGTGCAGCGACCAGGAAGGGACTGGGAATTGGCATACGACTAACATTGGGATGGGAGAAAATCGGAGGAAAATGGAGGGGGAAAAAGACAAAAAAAAAAAAAAAAATAACAAAATTTTATATCTCCCAGTGCTCAGCGTTGGGTCAACCTGGAACATATACTGTACCCACCGTGACACAGGAGACGCCAAAAATAAAGCTTAATAGAAATCACTACAGTGGGACCTTTTAAAAGCAGGGCGCTCCTCAAAGAGAAGCACATGTGTTTAATCCGCCTGCTGTGCGTCAGTGAATGAAGGCTCACCTTGGACGTAGATCTGACTGTAGGGAATGTGCCACTCCTGAGTGCAGCGCAGGACGTCCGACATCCCAGACGGCACCACGGTGATCTGGCTCACCTGGCCGGGTGGAGGGAGACCACCGTACAGTTAGAACACACAGAGAGGATACACTGATGATACCAGGTACCACACACAGCCTGTATATATATATATTAAGGCTGTCAAAGTTATCGCGTTATTAACGAGAGAGAGAGAGAGAGAGAGAGAGAGAGAGAGTGAGAGAGAGAGAGAGAGAGAGAGAGAGAGAGAGAGAGAGAGAGAGAGAGAGCTGGGAGAGTGTGTGTGTGTGTGAGAGAGAGAGAGATAGGGGGGGGCGGGGGGTGTAAGTCCATTATTCATTGTTTTAAATTATTATTTTCTTTTAAGTTATTTTGTGTATCACTTTTTAATTGTTTCTAATTTTATTAAGCGTTAATCTTGCGTTTGGGGGCGGTCAGGTGGCGTAGCGGAGATTGCGCTCGTCACCAATGCAAGAGGCTGCGGTCTCGACTCCCGGAGTCAGCATTGCCTTGGCTTGGGCTGATCGCTATACTAACTCGTTTGGCTGGGTTAGGGGGAGGGAAGCCGTGGGTGGGAAACTGGCGTTGTGGACAGCAACGCCTACAGGTCAGGTCTGGGCGCTTGCTCAGCGGAGGCAGGACTTGAGGAAGGCAGCGTGACCTCCCACGCATTACACTTCACCAATGAGAGCCCTCGCTGCCAGGTGAGAAGAGAGCCACTGGCTGTCGCCGCACGTGTCGGAGGAAGCGTGCGGATACTTCAGGGTTCCCTTGTACCGACCAGTAGGAGAACATGCGCACAACAACCAGGTAGGGGAGGGGGGGGAATTGGCACAACGACTAAATTGGGACGAGGAGAAAACAGAGAAAAATCAGAGAAAGAGAGATACAAAAAAAATAAAAAATTAATCTTGCGTTAAAAGAATTGTGCATTAATGCGTTAGTAACTTTGACAGCCTTAATATGTATACAGACTGTGTGTGGTAGCTGGTATCATCAGTGTGTATATACTGTATATGTACAGACTGTGTGGTGTAGCTGGTATCATCAGTGTGTATATACTGTATATGTACAGACTGTGTGGTGTAGCTGGTATCATCAGTGTGTATATACTGTATATGTACAGACTGTGTGTGGTAGCTGGTATCATCAGTGTGTATATATATACTGTATATGTACAGACTGTGTGGTGTAGCTGAACATGCACCTTGTTGTTGAGAGGTCTGTACAGACTGTGTGGTGTAGCTGAACATGTACCTTGTTGTTGAGAGGTCTGTACAGACTGTGTGGTGTAGCTGAACATGCACCTTGTTGTTGAGAGGTCTGTACAGACTGTGTGGTGTAGCTGAACATGTACCTTGTTGTTGAGAGGTCTGTACAGACTGTGTGGTGTAGCTGAACATGTACCTTGTGGTTGAGAGGTCTGTACAGACTGTGTGGTGTAGCTGAACATGCACCTTGTTGTTGAGAGGTCTGTACAGACTGTGTGGTGTAGCTGAACATGCACCTTGTTGTTGAGAGGTCTGTACAGACTGTGTGGTGTAGCTGAACATGCACCTTGTTGTTGAGAGGTCTATACAGACTGTGTGGTATAGCTGAACATGTACCTTGTTGTTGAGAGGTCTGTACAGACTGTGTGGTGTAGCTGAACATGCACCTTTTTGTTGAGAGGTCTATACAGACTGTGTGGTGTAGCTGAACATGTACCTTGTTGTTGAGAGGTCTGTACAGACTGTGGGGGAGCTGGTGTTTGAAGTTGAGGATCCACACGGCTGAGCTTGCGTCGGCATGGCGATTGTTAAAGACGCAGTACACCGTCACGTTCTGGCCTGGCCTGGCCACCACCCGGTCTGGGATGTAGCTCACCGCTGGAATCAAGGGAGGGAGGAAAACCGTTACTTAGTAACATGTATCGTAGGGGAAACCTCAAATCAAAATAGAATTACAACTGAGTTCAGTGGGTTGAGATTTGAATAAAAAGATGTCCAGACAACATCTGTTCATGACGTGATATTAATTGTGTACCGGACCGCTCGGGCTTAAGGGGTTAAGCACCCCCAACCAGAGAGTAAGAGAGTATGCATAAATCTGTTTTGGATTATGGAGACGTAGTTTATAGACATGCTGCTGCTTCCACTCTTAAGCCTCTAGAGATGATAAGGTTGGGCGGGCCTCTCTGGCAGGGAGACATGACTTGCATTGGTATCCGTTTCTGTATAAAGCCATTATTAATGATCTTCCACCATACATCACTTCATTACTGGACTGGAACTCTGGACCCTATCATCTTGTGATTGGCTTATACGCTTAACACATTGAGAGCCACGCCCCTATGCCCAGATAACCCCTTCCGTGCCAGCGCTTTAGTCAATGGGAGGTCGGGGATATTTGCGAACGCTTAAACTATATCTTAAATTATGGCTATGGGTCTAAAACACCCCTCGCTTATCAATGACTTGCTTGCAGTCAACATGTATGAAACGGATTGTTTTTTCATTGGTACATTTCCGTTTTATACCGTTTTGACTACGAGTATAGTTTCGGAGAGTTCTAGTAATTTCAGAGAAATTCCGCGATAATAGCCCTTTAGTGGAATACACAAAACACGTTGTAATTTTTCGGCTGATTTATGAATCGTTTTCAAATAAACGCTAGATTATCGATAGTATATGTGTACTTATTCACGTTGTGATTGCTGTGAAAAAAACATCTGATTAACCCAAAACTGGTAACATAGAGTCCTTACCTCACATCAGATGTTCTGCAAAAAGATTATTCCAATTACTGATCGCGTTTATTGATCCAATGTTATACTCCGAAACAGATAATCAACGCTTCTTCCAGTCCCCTCAGTCAATGCAATAGTATCCAGATGCATGCCCCAGAAGTAAAACGTGGACCGGAGTTATTTTTTCGATGCACTTTTTCAGCCAATCCAATCCAATGATGTGCAATACCATCCGGGAGACGATAGGCGGCGGTATTTGCCATTTTGGAGCTCAGAGCCATTCCCAATGATAACGTCAGGCTGGATGGATGAAAAATGTATGGATATTGCTAATAAAAGAAATAACGAGAAAAAAACTAGAAAACTCGTCATTGGCACTCAACGCATGGCGAGTTAAGACAACTAATCTTGTCGTTGGCACTCAATGTGTTAAGGTCCCCAGAGTTTGCACTGAATGAGGAAAATCTGCTTTTAGATTCTGCGCCCCAGAAACATGGAACGTTTTGCAATGCACTTTAAAACTCATTGATTCACTTTAAAATGCATTAATATCTATTCGTCAGTTTAAATCTTTAATAGCAAACCACTTCACCAGAGTCTGCAGTTGTTTAAAATGATTTTAAATTGTTTAATTGATTGACTTTTTGATAGATTGTTTTTGTATTATGTATTGTACCTCTCAACGTCATTGTAAATGAGAGCTTGCGCTCAATGATCCTTCGAGATTAAATAAAGATTGAAAAGTATATAATAAATAATAATATAATAAAGAAAAATAAATAAATTTGTTAGTTTGCTTAAACATATTAATCATGACTAAATATTTGATTAAAGGAGCTGTTAAAATAAGTGTAAAATAACTCTACACTCCGACAGCCATCACTGATGTAGAGTGTGTCTGGTCAGTAACATATGTCTCCCAGTCCCTCCGCTCTGCAGTAAACAGAAAATAAAATGTCTGGTATCCCTTCCCACTTTATCCAATCAGGAGAGAGAACCTCTCTGGTAAACAAGAATACCCTGAAGACTCTGGCAGGAGCACTCATTCAAGGGTACTATGACTATGCGTGCACCTCATGGTACCAAAGCACCTCAAAGGCGCTTAAAACAAAATTACAAACATCACAAAACAAACTGGTCAGACTACTACTTGACCTGAACCCCAGAACCCACCTCACCCCTGCCCACTTTGACAACCTAGGATGGCTTAGAGTAGACGACAGAGTACAGCAACTTGCAATGGGCCTGGTCTACAAGATACACTATACGACCGGGGTGCCCATGTACATGTCAAAATACTTCCCAAAGGTCAGTGAATACCACAACCACTACACCAGAGGAAGCTCAACAAATCATGTTAAACCCAGATTCGGCTCAAACAAGGGACTAAACACGTTTCGCAATTATGCCACAACAATGTGGAACGCCCTACCCAAAGCTGTAAAGGAATGTGAATCCCTGCCCACATTCAAAACCGCTCTTAAAGAGCACCTACGGGAGGCTGCAATTCGAAACTGGCCACCGTAAATGCCCAAAACCCCCACCACCTCCTAATAGACAGTCTCCTCCCCACCGCATGTATATATTCCCTCCCCGCCGTATGTATATTTCCCTACCACCCACCCACCCCTCCTAATGTACAGTCCCCTCCCCATCATATGTATATACTCTGTCAGGATCTAGGGGTAACAGTACTGTATATTTGAATACCGCTTATGTCACAAATGTATCAGTACCAAATACCTATATGTCCCTATGCCATAAATGTCATGTATGTTGTGTATGTCATAAATGTCTATATGAATTGAAAATGGGGGACCCTGATGGAAACAAGACAAACGTCTTTCTCAGGTCTGCATCCCCTTAACAATTGTATGTATTGAGCCGTACTGTATTGTACCCATTCTGCAATCTGTTAAATAAAGTTTTCATTCATTCATTCATTCATTCATTCAACCCTAGATATTTTTACTCATTTCAAGAAATCTTACCAAGCACATATTTGCCCAAAACTCGTTTTCATTCCTTATTTATGTCCGAATGTTTTTGCAGTGTGGAGTTCTCTCTCCTGGTTGGATAAAGTAGGAATGGAAACCAGAAAATGTATTTTATGTTTACTGCAGACTGGAGGGACTGGGAGACCCATGTTACTGATCAAACACTATATCAGTGATGGTTGTCGGAATGTAGAGCTATTATTTTAACATGTAGAACAATAGACCCCAGGTGGTGATAGCAGGCAACTGCACCTCCTCATCACTCTCAACACAGGGGCCCCCCAGGGCTGTGTTCTGAGCCCCCTCCTCTACTCGCTGTACACGCATGACTGTGTGGCACAGCGGAACAACAACACAATTATCAAGTTTGCTGATGACAGTCGTGGTGGGCCTGATCTCTGCAAACGACGAGAGGGCCTACCTGGAAGAGGTAGAGGACCTAGCACGGTGGTGTCAGGAGAACAGCCTCTCCCTGAACGTCAGCAAAACAAAAGAGATGATTGTGGACTTTAGGAGGTCGGGGGCCAGGGACTACAGCCCCCTCAGCATAGACGGGGCACCGGTTGAGAGAGTGAACAGTTTTAAGTACCTCGGAGTCCACATATCCGAGGACTTGACATGGACCACACACATTGACAGTGTAGTGAAGAAGGCACGGCAACGCATTTACTTCCTTAGGCGCCTAAGGAAGTTCAAAGTGAGTCAGAAGATCCTTAAGAACTTCTACTTGTGCACAATAGAGAGCATCCTGACTGGTAACATCACCTCCTGGTTTGGGAATAGCACCGTACACGACCACAACAGACTACAGAGAGTGACCCGTTCAGCCGAACGCACAATTGGAGGTGGGCTTCCCACTCTCCAGGACATTTATAACAAGTGTTGCAGGGCCAAGGCTAAGAGAATAATCAAATACTCTAGTCACCCAAACAACTTCCTCTTTGAACTGCTGCGGTCAGGCAAGCCCTACCGGAGTCTCATGGCCAGTACAGAGACTCAGAAGGAGCTTCTATCCCCAAGCCATCAGGATGCTCAATGACAATGACACTATGTAACAACCCATCATCTACACACACTGCACACACATCCACATGTACACACTCACTCAATTTACTCACTTTAGACACTTTATATTTATCTATTATTAAAGAGATTTGCACTACATTCATACCTCATTTGCACCCTACCCTAAGTTTCGTACCTCATCTAATTTCTGCATTGTACCTCACTGTTACTCATTTTACTCTGTATTGTATATATGTATATTGACTGAACATTCCTTTACTTACTTTTTATTTACTTCTTTTTTTATTTGATTTTTTTACTTTTTTTACTGTATGTAGCACACTCTCAGGGACTCATACAGAAACAAGCATTTCATCATAAAGTATTCTGTATTTTATTATGACAAATAATAAACAAACTTGAACTTATTTTAACAAAAGGAAAATACCACTTACAGCACCTTTACTTATGTGTCCTATGCATAAAAGAAGCAACACTTCAATCAATCAATCAACAATCAATCCCATTATATTTACATTCTCAGAGTGCTACCTGCTGGACAACAACACCACCAGGTCCAGAGGACAGAGCGCTCCCTGCTGGACAACAACACCACCAGGTCCAGAGGACAGAGCGCTCCCTGCTGGACAACAACACCACCAGGTCCAGAGGACAGAGTGCTCCCTGCTGGACAACAACACCACCAGGTGCAGAGGACAGAGTGTCTCCATGCTGGACAACAACACCACTTTCCGACAACAGCCTTGACCGGGGCTCGAACCAGTGATCTTCCGATCATAAGTCCGGCGCTCTACTCATGTAGCCACACTGCCGGACTGACTAATGTCTAAGCCCTCGGATTTGCTTTTGTTAATAATTGTTTGTAGTTCTGAAAGCCATCGACTTCTCAAATGCTTTGAGAGCGAGGGGGTGGTGTTTGGTCAGCTTCTCCACTTCTCCAGGGAACAAGCGGTCGCTTGGTCAATTAGTAACCATGGAAACGCCGGCAAGGAGACATACCGTCTTTTCTTTGCTAGCTTCTCTTTTGAAATGGAATATGACTAACGTTCCCGTGAACTGGAGAGATGCTCGATGTCACAAGGGATTCTATTAATCCAATTGTTGGGGCATTTTCTTTGCAGACAATGGGTCTCATTCACCAACATTGTCATAAGATTTCTCTCACGACAACCACCTTGGAAGGTCTTGGAAATGAAGAAATGAAATTCTTGGAACACCTTGGAAATGAAATTCTTTCATTTATTTGCATTTATTTTAAATTTGTTGGACCTTATGGTGTTCTTGTTCTGTTCTTGACTTATTGTTATGTTTTCTTCTTGACTTGTTTAAAGAAGACATGTACGGCCCATGGGGACATTAACGTGTGTTGTCGGGCCTTATAAATAAATTTGATTTGATTTGATTTAGGTCATAAGAGAAAGTCGATGACAATTACACCTGGATTCACCAACACATGGAGAGGCTGTCTTAACTCGCCAAAATGATCACAGCTGAGATACGCATTGACAAACTTGAATGCGCGTTCCCCGTTTACTTAATTTGCATACAGACACGCCTGTCCAGCTCATTATAATGCCAGAGCCGTGTGGAAATAGAGGTTCGGAATTGCCCCGTAGTCAACAGGTAGCGGAAGCGCTTTGCGACGGATCAAAATTAGATTAGATTCAAATGTATTGTCATCACACAGCACACTATATACCTATCATCATCATCATCATCAAACCTTTATTTGAATAGGCAGGTTAATTAAGAACAAGTTCTTATTTTCAATAACGGCCTATTTGGGGGTAAAAAGCCCCCTAGGGGAAAGGGGACCATAAGTGACCATAAGTGTGAGCGTGTGCAGCATGAGTGTGTGTGTGCTCATGTTAAAGTGGCTGCTAGTGTGTGAGCGTGTACAGTGTGTGTGTTGTGTGTGTGCTCATGTGTGCTTGTGCGTGGAGAGTTCAGTGTTCAAGGCTCTGATGGCCTGGGGGAAGAAGCTGAGCCTAAGTCTCTCTGTCCTCGTTACTGGTGCTCACAGGCGTTTGCCTGACCGCAGCAGCATGAACAGGCTGTTGTTGGGGTGGTTAGGGTCTTTCATTATCCTGCAGGCTCTGGATTTGCACCTCTTGTTGTATAGGACCTGCAGGGTTGGTAGTGCAATACCCGTGGTACGCTCGGCTGAGCGCACCACTCTCTGTAGGGCCTTCTTGTCCTGTGCCGTGCTGTTGCCATACCAGGCAGTGATGTTTCCAGTCAAGATGCTCTCTACAGCTCCGGAGTAGAAGGACTGGAGTATCTTCCAAGATACTCTGAACTTCCTTAACTGTCTCAGGTGGTAGAGGCGCTGCTTCGCCTTTTTTCCGACTGAGTCTATGTGTGTTGTCCATGTCAGGTCCTCTGAGATGTGGTACTTGAAGCTGCTCACCCTGTCCACGGTAGCCCCGTTTATCCTCAGTGGTGTGTGTGTCTCCTGCTGTCTCCTCCTAAAATCCACGATCAGCTCCTTGGTTTTACCAAAGGAAAGTCAAGTCAAGTCAAGAGTTTTATTTGTCACGGCATACAAGTATACAATGAAATGCGGGTGGTCTTGCCCGCAACGATGTGCAATACAGTAGTACAACATATAATAGAATCCAATAAAACAACATTGTGCAATAAACAGGTAACATAGTGGGGCATCTCGGTATTTGTACATAAGTTATTTACAGAGCATGGAGGACATGCTAGGTCCTTTGGTAGTGCAATACACTGTTACTGTTGCTATACTATTTTTAAAGTGACCTTTCCTTTGTGGCCATAAGTGTGGGCGTGTGCAGCATCAGTGTGTGCTTGCTCATGTTAAAGTGGCTGCTAGTGTGCGAGCGTGTACAGCCTGCGTGTCGTGTGTGTGCTCATGTGTGCTTGTGTGTGGAGAGTTCAGTGTTCTGTGGCACTCAGTGTTCAGTGTTCAAGGCTCTGATGGCCTGGGGGAAGAAGCTGAGCCGAAGCCTCTCTGTCCTAGTAGCTGGGGTTCGCAGGCGTCTGCCTGACCTCAGCAGCTGGAACAGGCTGTTGTTGGGGTGGTGAGGGTCTTTCATTATTCTGCAGGCTCTGGATTTGCACCTCTTGTTGTATAGAACCTGCAGGGGAGGTAGTGCACGCTCGGCTGAGCGCACCACTCTCTGTAGGGCCTTCTTGTCCTGTGCCGTGCTGTTTCCATACCAGGCAGTGATGTTTCCAGTCAAGATGGTCTCTACAGCTCCGGAGTAGAAGGACTGGAGTATCTTCCCAGATACTCTGAACTTCCTTAACTGTCTCAGGTGGTAGAGGCGCTGCTTCGCCTTTTTTACGACTGTGTCTATGTGTGTTGACCATGTCAGGGTCACTTTAAGAATAGTATAGTATAACTTGAGATTGTATAATATAGCATTGTATAGCAGTGTACATAAAGACCCAGTGCCTCATCCGTAGCTAACAGTGTATTGCACTACCACAGGACCTAGCATGTCCTACCATGCTCTGTAAATAACTCATGTACATATACCGATATGCCCTACTTTGATTACTTGTATTATTGCACAATGTCGTTCTATTGGATTCTTATTATATATTATTATTGTATTATGCACAAGACCCCCCGCATTTCATTGTATACTTGTATGCCGTGACAAATAAAACTCTTGACTTGACTTTGATTGATTGATTGATTGAAAAGTTTATTAACAGATTGCAGAATGGGTACAGTACAGTACAGCTCAATACATACAATTGTTAAGGGGATGCAGACCAGAGAAAGACTTTCGTCTTGTTTACATCAGGGTCCCCCATTTTCAATTCATCATTGACAAAAGTGCAATTGGTAACACACTTCTCTCTATCTCTATCTTTTGATCTCTCTCTGTCTCTCTCACTCTCATTCTGACTCATGTCATGAACACTCTCTTTAGAGACAGCAGGGATTACTGTTATGACAGATATAATCACTCAACAGGAGAGGAATAGTACACTGCTACTAGTCACACACACACACACGCACACGCACACACACACACACACACACACGCATGCACGCACGCACAGCCAAGTATCCTTAAGTCTCTGCTTCAGGTTGGTACTCTATCAACCCCAACCCTGGCTCCGACTGGCACACATCAACCCCACGTGTGTGTGTGTGTGTGTGTGTGTGCGTGTGCGTGTGCGCGTGCATGTGTGTGTGTGTGTGTGTGCCAGCTCTCCATCATCTTTGACATTCTGTCAATGTGCTGCTAATAATAACTTATTTAAGAGTTTATGACCAGAGACAAATATTGGACCATCATGTGTTTGTACAGGGCTTTATGACATGCTGTCGTGTGGTGGACATTAACCTTGCTCTGGTCTTTGAGGCTCACGCATAATGACTCAGGCAGAGAGTGCTGATTGGTCAGTTTTATTGTTTAAATCGGCTTCTACAGTAAACAACCCCGTCGAGATACATTTTTTTTTGTGGTTTTTCTCTAAAATTGTGATTGTGAATTTGCAGCGTTCTCTGTGTTTTATTGCAGGAAGATTGCGAGTCTATGGAAAGAACTGTGACTGAAAAGTAACAAAAAAGATTCGTCCTTATGGCTACAATGTTACATTAATATTGACTCAGACTCATAGATAAGAGATTAGATAATATATATTAGATAGTTAATAGATATGAGATAGATTAGACAGATAATAGATAATAGATATTAGATAGATACTAGATATTAAATAAAAAATAGATATTAGATAAATAGATATTAGATGGATTCGATAGATAATATATATTAGACAGATAATTTATATTTGATAGATCATATACATGTATATTAGATGGATTAGATATAGATATTAGATGGATTAGATAGATAATAGATACTAGATAGATAACAGATATTAGATAGATAACAGATATTAGATAGATAACATATATTAGATAGATAACAGATATTAGATAGATAACATATATTAGATAGATAAGATATTAGGTAGTTAATAGATGTTAGATAGATAATATATTAAATAGATCATAGATATTAGATAGATAACAGATATTAGATGGATTACAGATATTAGATAGATAATGGATATGAAATATATAATAGATATTAGATAGATAATATATATTAAATAGATAACAGATATTAGATAGATAACATATTAGATAGATAATAGATATTAAATATATAATAGATATTAGATAGATAATATATATTAGATAGATAATAGATATGCAATATATAATAGATAATAGATATTAGATAGATCATATATATTAAATAGATAACAGATATTAGATAGATAACATATTGATTTTTGATTTTTTTGATTTGATTTGAAGTCTTTATTTCGAACATGCAATGAATACAACAAACAATAACAAAAAAGAAAAACAACTCAATCTGCATGTTCGAAAAGGAGTAGGAAGAAGTATACACTTATTTAATCCTACCCCTTTTCCACTACTCAAATGAGTGTACTATTTTAAACATAAAAAAGAAAAGAAAAGAAAAGAAAAAAAAAATATATATATATATATGCAAAACAAAAAACAAAAACGATATATGTATAAAATAAAATAAAATAGAAAACAAAATTAAAATGTAAACACCCGTGAATATCAAGTCCCTTCTTCATCCCTGTACCTTGTGAACATAATTTCCTTATACATCAGTTTGAATTGTCTCATGTTTGGACATTGCTTTAGCACCACATTTAGACTGTTCCACAGTTTCACTCCACATATTGAGATGCAGTGTTTTCTCATGGTAGTGCGTACGTTTAGCACCTTTAAATTGTGTTCACCCCTCAGATTATAACCCCCCTCCCTATCAAAGAACAATTCTTGAATGTTTCTTGGAAGTGCATGACTTTTTGCTTTATACATTAATTGTGCCGTTTTAAATTCCACAAGATCATTTAACTTCAATGTCTTTGACTCCAGAAACAATATGTTAGTGTGATCACGATAACCTGCAATGTGAACTATCCTTATGGCCCTTTTTTGGAGTATAAAAAGTGGTTGTAGTGTAGACTTATAATTGTTTCCCCAGACTTCAGCACAGTAATTTAAATATGGTAAAACTAGTGAACAGTAGAGAATGTAGAGTGATTTTCTATCCAGGATGTGCTTTACTTTACTCATGACTGAAATGCTTCGTGAGAGTTTAGATTGGACATGTTTTATGTGAGGTTTCCAACAGATTTTATGGTCTATTATTACACCTAGGAATTTATTTTCATAAACTCTTTCAATAATCACATCATTTATTTTAACTTGTACCTGAGTATCCAATCTACAGTTTCCAAACAACATAATTTTAGTTTTGCTCAAGTTCAATGATAATTTGTTTCTATCAAACCATTCCTTCAATTTCTTCATTTCAGATGTGATGACCTCTAAAAGCTGCTGGACATTCTCACCAGAAAAAAAAAGATTAGTGTCATCCGCAAATAAAATACATTTAAATATATTGGATACTTTACATATCTCGTTAATGTACAAGATGAACAGTTTTGGACCCAACACTGACCCCTGGGGGACACCACAAGCAATGTCCAAACATTCAGATTTATAATCTCTCATTGTCACAAATTGTTGTCTTTTATTTAGATAGCTTCTTACCCAGTCCAATACTACCCCCCTGATCCCATATCTCTCCAATTTCCTGATTAATATATCATGATTAATAGTATCAAATGCTTTTTTTAGGTCAATGAATACTCCAGCTACATGTTTTTTTTGATCTATGGAATTTGTGATTTTTTCAATGAGTTCTATTAACGCTAGTGATGTTGACCGGTGTGTTCTGAATCCATACTGGCTATCGGTGAGTAAATTATGTTTATCAATGAATTTATCTAATCTGTTGTTGAAGAGTTTTTCTAATATTTTTGAAAACTGAGGAAGTAGAGAAACAGGCCTATAATTTGTTAAGTGGTGTTTATCTCCAGTCTTGAACAGAGGTATGACTTTTGCTATTTTCATTTTATTCGGAAATCGACCAGTTTTGAATGATAAATTGCAGATGTGCGTGAGTGGTTTTGAAATCCCAATAATGACATTTTTTACTATTTTCATATCTATTTCATTACTGTCTGTAGATGTCTTGTTTTTACATTTATTAGTAGTTTCTATAATTTCATTTTCATCTACCGCTTCCAGAAACATTGAACTAGGATTTCTTTCAATGTAATTGTCTTTTATGTCTTCAGGAGTCACTGGATCTGGGATTTTTCCCGCTAATTCTGGTCCAATATTTACAAAAATTTTATTAAAGTTGTTAACCACATCATCCATATTGCTAATAGTTTGATCCTTTTCCATAAAATACTGAGGATAGTTTATTTGTCTTGATCCATTCCTGATAATACCATTTAATATCTTCCAAACACCTTTAATATTATATTTGTTGTTATCTAATATTCTACTATAATGATCCTTCTTACATCTTCTCATAATATTAGTCAACTTGTTTTTATATTTCTTATATTTATTTTCTGCCTCTTTAGTTCTATGTTTTATAAATTCTCTATATAGTGTATTTTTCTTTTTACATGCATTCTGTAATCCCCTTGTGATCCATGGGCTGTCTGAGTGTTTATGTTTACTGCTATATTCTTTTATTGGACAATGTTTGTGATATAGTAAGTTAAATATAGATAAGAATGTTTCATATGCTTTATCAGTGTCATCCTCTTTATATACTATCTCCCAATTTTGTAGTAGCAAATCATTTTTGAAAGCGTTCATTGATTCTTCAGTCCTTACTCGTTTAAATTGTAGTTTATTGTCCTGCTTGTTTTCTGTGTAGTTGTTGTCATAAACTGTAAAAACTGGTAAATGGTCGCTGATGTCATTTATTAGTAATCCACTCACTGTATTGTTTTCTATAATGTTCGTAAATATATTGTCTATCAGAGTGGCACAATGGGATGTGATTCGGCTGGGTCTTGTGATTTTTGGATAAAGGCTCAAACTATACAATGTGTTGATGAATTCCTCAGTCATTTTATGTTTGTTTGGATTTAAAAGATCAATGTTAAAATCCCCACAGATGAAAATAGCCTTTTGATTATTGTTTATATACATTTCTTCCATCCAGTCCTTGAAAACTTCAATATTCGAACCTGGTGCTCTATATATACAGCTCACAATTATATTTTTCTTTTTTTCTACACATATTTCTATTGTTATACATTCTAATAAATTATCAATCACATTTGTCATTTTTTCTACAATCTTATAATTCAAGTTATTATCCACATACACAGCCACTCCTCCTCCACTCTTATTTTTTCTGTTCATATAGTTGAGTTCATATCCGACCATTTCAAAATCCATTCCCTTTTCCTCGTTCCATATTAGATAGATAATAGATATTAAATATATAATAGATATTAGATAGATAATATATATTAGATAGATAATAGATATGAAATATATAATAGATATTAGATAGATAATATATATTAAATAGATAACAGATATTAGATAGATAACATATAACACATATGAAATGGATTAGATAGATAACAGCAGCACCATTGTCACATGACTACGTCCCTCCATCAGAAACACAGTGAGGGGCTTATTATAAACACACCTGGTTCATTACATACTGAGGGGCTTATTATAAACACACCTTGTTCATTACACAGTGAAGGGCTTATTATAAACACCTGGTTCATTAACACGCTGAGGGGCTTATTATAAACACCTGGTTCATTAACACACTGAGGGGCTTATTATAAACACACCTTGTTCATTACATAGTGAGGGGCTTATTATAAACACCTTGTTCATTACACAGTGAAGGGCTTATTATAAACACCTGGTTCATTAACACACTGAGGGGCTTATTATAAACACCTGGTTCATTACATAGTGAGGGGCTTATTATAAACACCTGGTTCATTACACAGTGAAGGGCTTATTATAAACACACCTGTCTCATTAACACAGTGAGGGGCTTATTATAAACACCTGGTTCATTACATAGTGAGGGGCTTATTATAAACACACCTGTCTCATTAACACAGTGAGGGACTTATTATAAACACACCTGTCTCATCAACACAGTGAGGGGCTTATTATAAACACACCTGTCTCATTAACACAGTGAGGGGCTTATTGTAAACACACCTGGTTCATCAACACACTGAGGGGCTTATTATAAACACCTGGTTCATTACATAGTGAGGGGCTTATTATAAACACACCTGGTTCATTAACACAGTGAGGGGCTTATTATAAACACACCTTGTTCATTACACAGTGAAGGGCTTATTATAAACACCTGGTTCATTAACACGCTGAGGGGCTTATTATAAACACCTGGTTCATTAACACACTGAGGGGCTTATTATAAACACACCTTGTTCATTACATAGTGAGGGGCTTATTATAAACACCTTGTTCATTACATAGTGAGGGGCTTTTTGTAAACACACCTGGTTCATTAACACAGTGAGGGGCTTATTATAAACACCTGGTTCATTATTAGATAGATAATAGATAGATAATAGATATTAAATATATAATAGATATTAGATAGATAATATATATTAGATAGATAATAGATATGAAATATATAATAGATATTAGATAGATAATATATATTAAATAGATAACAGATATTAGATAGATAACATATAACACATATGAAATGGATTAGATAGATAACAGCAGCACCATTGTCACATGACTACGTCCCTCCATCAGAAACACAGTGAGGGGCTTATTATAAACACACCTGGTTCATTACATACTGAGGGGCTTATTATAAACACACCTTGTTCATTACACAGTGAAGGGCTTATTATAAACACCTGGTTCATTAACACGCTGAGGGGCTGAAGGGCTTATTATAAACACACCTGGTTCATTAACACAGTGAGGGGCTTATTATAAACACCTGGTTCATTACATAGTGAGGGGCTTATTATAAACACCTGGTTCATTACACAGTGAAGGGCTTATTATAAACACACCTGTCTCATTAACACAGTGAGGGGCTTATTATAAACACCTGGTTCATTACATAGTGAGGGGCTTATTATAAACACACCTGTCTCATTAACACAGTGAGGGACTTATTATAAACACACCTGTCTCATCAACACAGTGAGGGGCTTATTATAAACACACCTGTCTCATTAACACAGTGAGGGGCTTATTGTAAACACACCTGGTTCATCAACACACTGAGGGGCTTATTATAAACACCTGGTTCATTACATAGTGAGGGGCTTATTATAAACACACCTGGTTCATTAACACAGTGAGGGGCTTATTGTAAACACACCTGGTTCATTAACACAGTGAGGGGCTTATTATAAACACCTGGTTCATCAACACACTGAGGGGCTTATTATAAACACCTGGTTCATTACATAGTGAGGGGCTTATTATAAACACACCTGGTTCATTAACACAGTGAGGGGCTTATTGTAAACACACCTGGTTCATTACATAGTGAGGGGCTTTTTGTAAACACACCTGGTTCATTAACACAGTGAGGGGCTTATTATAAACACCTGGTTCATTACATAGTGAGGGGCTTATTATAAACACACATGGTTCATTAACACAGTGAGGGGCTTATTATAAACACACCTGGTTCATTACATAGTGAGGGGCTTATTATAAACACCTGGTTCATTACATAGTGAGGGGCTTATTATAAACACACCTGGTTCATTAACACAGTGAGGGGCTTATTATAAACACCTGGTTCATTACATAGTGAGGGGCTTATTATAAACACACCTGGTTCATTAACACAGTGAGGGGCTTATTATAAACACACCTGTCTCATCAACAGGTCTTCATGTGATTGGTGCAGCTGTGTTCCCACCGTGTTCACAGAACAAGGTCTGTGTGAATCTTGTGGGAAAAGTGGAGATATTTTACTAAATATACGTTTTCTGCCAGAACTTTCAAAGGGACTTGATGCTATTATGACAAGAGCCGACCTCCAGTCACAGCAATTAGTTATCGAACAAGTCTGTGTGTTTGGACAGTGTTTGGACAGTAACACCGGTCCCCTAGTCCCCCCGCTCTGTGTGTTTGGACAGTGTTTGGACAGTAACACCGGTCTCCCAGTCACCCTGCTCTGTGTGTTTGGACAGTAACACCGGTCTCCCAGTCACCCCGCTCTGCAGGAAACACAAGATGCATGTAGTTGTATCCCGCCCGATCCAAATTCATCCAATCAGGAGAGGGAACTATCAAAGATGGTCTGACAAAAATAAGAAATAAAACCTAGTTATAAGCAAATAATGTGATTAAAACAAGTACAATAATCAAGTGCAATAAGTGCAGTAAGCTAATTTGGCTTGGCAACATTTCTTGAAATAAGTTATAAAAAAAAAATATATATATATATATATATATCTAGGGTTCTCTCTCCTGATTGGATAAAGTGGGAACAGGACAGTGTCGGCGCCATGGGGGGGCATTCGCGGGCCATGCCCCCCCAGATGGCGCACTGTGCCCCTCCAAACGTCATGGGCAATTATTATATTTCATACTGTTTAATTTGTGTGTGTGTGTGTGCGCGAGACGCGAGTGTGTTTGTGACGTGAGAAAGAAAGAGCGAGCGAATTGGAGACGAAATCGCACACGACACTGTCCTGATATGACGCAGCGCCTGTCCGAGTGTGTCTGTGTGTGTGTGTTACCTGGGTTGGAAGCACACGGGGGCAAAGCAGCCTGCGATTCTCAACCAATAAAAAGTGTTTAGGGGCGGGACTCGGCCGCGTAATCGCTCAACTAGAGACACAGTGAGCGAATATTTGAGGGGTGAAAGACATCGCTGCGTGCTCAGTTCACTGTCGCTGGCGGCAGGTCAGGATTGAAAGTTGAAACAAATACATTTTAATAACTTTTTCTCGCTCGCTCGCTCGTGTCGCTCTATGTCAGGAAGGGGTGTGCGCACTCATGTTTTGAAATGTGTGTTGGTTTGCGGGAAATTCGTGAAGCCTATATTTTATTTAGGGAATGTATGCCCCCCCGAAATTACCATATGCCCCTACGTTAAATGGGTTCTGGCGCCGACTCTGGAACAGGATATTTATGTTCCATTTACTGCAGAGCGGAGGGACTGGGAGATCGGTGTTACTGTCCAAATACTGTAGAAATTTAGTGCTATTCCACTCACAGCATCGTTAAGCAGTCTTGAGACCACACTGTGTGGGGCGCCCCCTAACCTCTGTCTGAGCTCTGATTCAGACGGTCTGGCTGGGCGACGCGCCGTCGGGCCACACGCTGGGTCTGTGAAGGGCTAATGGCTAATGAGCCCCGGCAGCTCACAGATTGTATAGGTTAGCGCTGACACCTCGTTACATTTGATAATAGAGGTCAGCGTTTGAATCCCCCGCACTGGTCAAAGAAAATACTGAAACACTCGTCCACAGATGCAGTTGCTGCCATATTCGAATGTCACTGCTCAGATAATGATGAAGGAATGAAGGCATGAATGAATCATTGCATTTTCTATAGCGCCTTTCTAGATAGTCAAAGCCCTCTGCAATGTAGAGCCATGTGTAGCAGCCAACCTCGGTCTAATGCCCCTTTTCCACTGCATGGTACCTACTCGACTCTACTCTACTCTACTCTGCATTTTCAAAGTACCAGGTACCAGGTACTTTTTGGGTACGTTTTGGGTACTTTTTTAGTCCCTGCTCTGTCGAGGTTCCAAGCGGGTAGAAGTGGTACCAGAAAAGTGACGTGAAACACTGCAGACCATTGATTGGTCAGAAGAGAGATGCGTCACACGTTGGAGCGTCTGCACAAAAACAGAAAGCCGCCATCTTTAATGCCTCGCTTAGGATTCATTATTTGTTTGCAGCAGGAACAAGTGCAATAAACAAAAAAGGATAGATTCACTGTGTATTCTGCCTCATTTATTGATGAAACAAAACCGACATCAACACAATTTACCACTCTCACAAAAAGATCGCTGATTTGTTAAGCTTGTTGTTAGCTTAAGGTGCTAATGTGCTTGCGTTTTAGCATGGCTAGCAAACATAGCGTGATCAATATAACTCGCTATTGATTGTTTGTACTAGTAACGTTAATGCTAGTAGAATAGACACAACGTGAGGTAATCACCATTGTTGTGAAGGATCAGATTAAACCAAATATATATATTTATTTATGGATATATATTTAATAGTATTTGTATATCGTTTGATATCCCTTGTATATTCCTTGTACATATACACTGAATATCCCTTTAGTCTACTAACAGCCCATAATAGTTTCATTCTCTCATTGGACAAGAACCTGGCGCCAGCAGCCAAGCCCCTTGGTTCAAGTTCAATCGTGCCGACGAACATGTCGTTACAAGCCCGGTTCCGCGTAGGAATACGTCTGGCGAAATACGAATGGTACTATTTGTTCACAGCGCATATATATATGGCGCAAGTAAAGTAGAACTTTCTTTTAGTCCATTAGTCCTTTACCCTCCAACCTAGTAACAGACGTGAAGCCTCACCCACGACCCACGTGTGGTGCAGTATGGCCTACTTGGCCTCAGAATAGGCATTGAGACATCGTGTGGATTAATAGTTGAATTGTCATAGTTTGGCACTATACCGTCGAGTGGGACGTATTTCTATTAAGTTAATAATAGTCTATTATGTATGGTGCATCGTTCGGTTAGAGTTATAAAGTGAGCAGTACCCCCATCGTTCCTGGCGTTATCTAGAGTCTTAACCAGGCTGGGCAGACCACGTGTGGTGCTTTCATCCGAGGAGTTCTGGGCCAGGACGAGTGGACCTGTACATTGGATTACTTTACCCGGACGACGGCGAGCCCTACACGGCTTGGATTATCTACTTGCTTTGGGTGCTTTGATTATGCCATGGATAACAGCCAACACTGCTGAGTGTTGGAACTACCCCCCGAGAGGAGTCCAGGTGAGACGGCGCTCTACCCCGAGTGAGGTCGCCTCACGTCTCTTCGTTGTGGACCGGCAGCTACCGTCTACAAGAGGGCCCAGCTGTATTCATCTGTGGACCGAGGTTCTGTGGGCACCGTGTTCAGCACTCTGAATTCTCCCAAGAAATCGTTGGCCAGATGGGATATCGCCAGCGGCTCTCCTAACCCCCCCCCCTACTGACTTACAACCAGCGGGACCCCCCTTTAGTATATCCAGCTATAATCATTTAAGTACCATCGCTATAGTTCCCTAAAGAACCAGGTTGTATACTTGCTCCCTGCGTAACCAGAGATTGGACATTCAATGTTGATTTGCCTACGAATACTCATTTGCCTTACAAGTGCATTCAAATCATAAATGTCATTAAGTGAACGTTGTATATACCCTTTGCTATATAAAATATTCGATTTATACATTTGTGTGGACTTCGTTTCATCAGGTGGGAAAGTGTTCATCATATCTACATCATGTACTGTGTGGCCAGTAGTTAAAGTACATAATCGGTAGTGGTTTAATGATACCATACTTATCAATACAGTCAGGGAATTGTACCCCTCAGTTACAATTGGTCCTTCGAGCCGGAGGGTAACTAGTGTAATATTAATATAGTGTTATTAATATTGAAATGGCCTATGATGAACACTCCACGAAACGGTCCTCCTAACGTAGAACGCCCGCGGCGCAGACGACAGACACCTCAGTACTTAGAGGATTACGCTGTCAGTCAACTACCTAGCCTTCGACAAACGGTAAACGCGGTAAAAGTAGAAAGTAAAATTATGTCTGACCTTAACGACCAGGTTACCCCGACCACAGAGGCCCTAGTGGGTTCTAATGTAACTGACCAAGCTCACGGTGGGGACCAGGAGGGAGCTGACATACCTTTACCCCCCGCCAATACCGAAGAAGTAGTCCCCGACCAGCCCCGGGAGGAAGACAACCCTACAGAGAGAGAACTCTGCACGGAAGAAGAGGAGGAGAGCGCCGAGGAAATAGAGCTCCAGGACTCCCCAACGAGTACAGCCAGGAGCGGCTCACCTCTACAACCGTCTTCCCCCAGCGAAGCGGAGAGGATGCTATCACAGGCGTTCCTCGCCAGCCTGACAGCCTCTACCGAACGCGATCGACTTCAGGGTGAACGCGATCGACTTCAGGGTGAACGCGATCGACTCCAGACACAGCAACGGAGCGAAGAAGAGCGCATACGCCTGGAGATGAGACGCCTTCAGACGGAAGAGAATATGGCAAGAGACCGGGCCGACGCCCAGCGCGCCGCTGCCGGTGCCCAAAGAGAAGCAGATCTCACCAAGCGCGAAGCCGAGCGCGACAGACTACAAGCGCAGCTAATGGAGCAGCTGATCCTCAAGGCAACACCCTCTCCCTCCGCCAGGGGTTCAAGGAACTCGTCGAGACAACAGTCAAGGGCAGCGTCTCCTAACCGAGCAAGCGACCCTGAACTTGACCAACAGACCAAGCCTATACCCCCCGCAGACCCCCTTCCCAGACCGGTCCAAGCGAGACCCAGCTACAAGGAAGGAGCGGCATACACTGCGGAGAAGCTAAATAAACGACTACAGGATCTAGAGGACCTGATAGAAGAAGAAGAGGGAGAGGAGGAGAACCAAGCCCGACGACAGCACAGTACTCCACCGGACCAGGAGGTCCAGTACAGCCCAGGCTATACCCCCGCGGCGCTGCGCTACAGACCCCCGACTCTATTCACGGGTGAGCACGACGCACGACCAGCCCCGAGGAATAGCACCTGGACCAGCGGGCCATGGTACCCTGCCGGTACCAGCCCACAGAGAGGCGCAAGAGGAGACTCGCCTAGGAGGTCTCTCCCCCAACGCTCGCCGATGTATCAGCCATCCACGGCGTCATACATTGCCACACCGACGTTTCCAGACTTCACCTATGAGAATCGAGCACAGTACACGGAGCTCCGGATGTGCTTAGAGACAATGATGGTGGATGTCGCTGATGAACGCCACAAGTATGCAATATTACTGAAGCACCTGAAAGTACCGCGAGCGCACAATATAGCGCTAGCCTATGCCACCTCTACGACCCCATACACCGCGGCTCTAGCAGCGCTGGACCAGAGATATGGACGTATATGGGATTACGTAATCCAAGAGATAAGGCATATTGACCGCCTACCCCCAGCAACAGACAATCGCTCATTAGACGACCTGTCTATAAAAGTGCAGTCCCTGGTAGGGATGCTGGGAGCGCAACGAGAAAAGGGTATGCACGAGCTATACGCCAACTCTAACGTCGAGAGGATTTTAGAGAAGCTGCCACCCGCCAGACAAGAGCGCTTCAGGCGGCAGAGAGACCACCGTGATCCTAACGGTCCCGAACCATCCCTCCTCGATCTAGCCGACTTCCTGGCGAGAGAAGTCAGCAGCTTACGACTGGATACGTTCGTGCGGAGCACACCAAGCTCCAGAGAGGGACCCAGGAGAATAAACGATGGAAGAAGATCGGTGACTGTCATGCACCAATCAGAATCAGTACCGAGCAGTAAGAACCACAGTACCCCCTCGAGAAAAGAGAAGTGGAAGATGGTGTGCCCGTACTGCGAGAAGGAACACTGGCTGTCACAATGTGACCTGTTCACAAAGATGAATGCAGAAGAAGTGAGTCAATGGATAAAGTCCAACAGGCGCTGTTACCGATGTGCGCGCAGTCACATGGCAGCCGAATGCCGCCTAAAGAAGAGGTGCAGTCGGTGTGACGGAGCCCATCTAGATGTACTACACGACAGTAACAGAAGAAAGCCTGCACCTGCACCATCGAGCAGCACCAAGGCAAGTGTCATGTACATTGACCCCGCCAGCAGCAGCGGCGCCCAAGTGCTCTTAAAGGTAGTCTGTGTAACATTGAGCTACCAAGATAAAGTCATGGACACTTACGCCGTCCTTGATGACGGGTCAGAGAAGACCCTTCTGCTCGCGTCCGCTGCGGCCCAGCTGGGACTGCGGGGGAGCGAGAACCAAATGACGATTCGGACAATAAGAAGAGATTTAAAGACGATAAAGGGCGAGAATGTCTCATTCACTATCGCAGCAAGCGGGCAGCCAGAGCGACGGTATAGGATTACAAATGCTTTCACCAGCCAAGAAATAGGACTATCACAGTACACCTACCCCATCGCCAAGCTGATGGATAAATATGTGCACCTGCGTCAACTACCTATCCCGCTCATAGACGGCGCCACCCCGACCCTGCTGATAGGCTCCGACCATGCAGACCTCATAGTCCCGATAGACCGGGTCCATACAGGACCCCGAGGCTGTCCTGCAGCAGTCGAGACCCGCCTAGGGTGGACACTACAAGGCCCCCTCGCTAAATCTCTCAACCGAACAGCAGCCACTAGCTGCCTCCACTCCAGAGCGACAGAAGAAGACACCACTCTCCTGCAGCATGTCGAGAGGCTATGGACACTAGAGACAATGCCCTTTAAGAACGAAAAGAAAGACATTCGTTCTAAAGAAGACATTTACGCCATCAACCTCCTCGAGCAAGGGACAAAGAGAGTCACAGTCGGCGGAGTGATGAGATACGCAACTCCACTCCTGAGGCGAGAGGGAATGCCCACCTTTCACGCAAAGAAAGACGCCACGGAGCGGTATCTATTGAACACAGAGCGGCGCCTAGCCAAAGACCCCGCTCAAGAGAGTGTGTACCGCGCTGAGATTGAGAAGCTAATCACAGCGGGACACGTGACAAAGATTGACATTAAAGAGGCCGATCAGACGACCGAATCATGGTACGTGCCGCACCACAAGGTCCACCACAACGGCAAGGATCGCATTGTGTTTAACTGCAGCTACCAGATCGGATCCCAAAATCTGAATAAAGAGCTCTTGCCCGGCCCCACACTCGGCCCCTCTCTACTAGGCGTGCTACTACGCTTCCGCCAGGACAAGGTGGCTATCAGCGGGGATATCAAAGGGATGTTCCTGCAGGTGAGACTAGTGGAGGAGGACAAGCCCCTGCTGCGGTTCCTATGGAGAGAGAGGATCGGAGATGAGCACCCAGCCATCTACCAGTGGGAAGTCCTCCCCTTCGGAACCACATGCAGCCCGTGCTGTGCTACATTTGCACTACAGAAACACGTCGCAGAGGACCCAGCAGCAGATGAAGAGGTCCAACACAGTGTGAAGAACAGTTTCTACGTGGACAACTGTTTACAAAGCGTTTCGACTCAAGAAGAAGCCGAGGCTCTCCTAATCAAGCTACGCGCCTCCCTGATCAAAGGCAGCTTTGATCTCAGGCAGTGGGCCAGCAGTGACCCGCACGTATTAGCAGCCTCTCCCCCGCGGACAAGGCTGCCAGCAGCGAGACCTGGATGGCGACAATCCCAGGAGAAGCCCAAGAAATGACACTAGGACTAGTCTGGCGCTTCAAAACAGACTCGCTCCACTATAGACACAAACCCCTGACCACGGAGCAGGGAAGGTCGACGGCGATACCGACCACCAGACGGAGTGTGTACAGAACACTCGCCAGACAATATGACCCGTTGGGATGTATTCTACCTTACACCACCAGGGCAAAGATGATTGTACGAGCACTATGGGACAAGGACCAGGGCTGGGACGACCCAATACCCGCACACCTTGCCTCCACATGGAGAGAGTGGGAGACGGAACTCCGCTCACTCCCAGGCGTCAATATACGCCGCAGCTACTTCCCACCCACAGTGAGGCCAGAGACATGCAAGATGGATCTACACGTCTTCAGTGACGCCTCCGAAGTAGCCTATGGATCGGTGGCCTACTTGCGTGCCCAAGAGAAGGGAGGAGAGATACACACTGCTTTCATCCTGGCTCGCTCAAGAATAGCCCCACGAAAGCAACAATCTATCCCGCGTCTAGAGCTCTGCGCAGCCCTAGCAGGAGCGCATCTAGCCACGTTAATCCAACGTGAACTCACCATTCCGGTGCACAGAACAATCTTGTGGTCAGATTCCACGACAGTACTCACATGGATCAAGTCTGATTCATGCAGATTCAAGGTCTTCGTGGGAGTCAGAGTCACCGAGATTCAAGAGTTAACAGAAGCAGCGAGCTGGCGGTATGTGGACACCAAACACAACCCAGCTGACGTCATCACCCGGGGAATGTCCCTAGATGACCTCCCCCGTCGCAACATCTACAGTGACGGACCCGAGTTCCTCAAGCTCCCGGAAGAAGAGTGGCCTACGCCCACCCCACGGGAAGCGAGTAAAGAGGAGGCTGAGAACAAGAAACCTATGTTCTGTGGACTGAGCACAGTCGCCTCCACAGACCCCAACATAGATGATTGCATTACCCTACAGAGTGCGCAGCTAAAGACATTTCTGCGGCACCACCCAGAGATTCAGCCCACTGCCGACATTTCAGCAGCTGACTACGAAGAAGCAGAACTTCTTCTACTACAACGAGCCCAGAGAGACTCGTTCCCCGATGAGCTAGACTGTCTACAGGGAGGAAAGCCCGTCCCATCAGACAGCAGACTGCTCCACCTGGCACCCGAGAGCGACGCCCATAATCTCATCAGAGTGGGTGGTCATCTGCAAAGAGCCCCCGATCTACCGGATGACGTTAAGTACCCGATAGTCTTGAACAGCCGACACAAGGTCACAGAGCTGATCATAAAGAAATACGACGAGGATGTACACCACGCAGGAGCAGAGAGAGTCTTCGCAGAGATCAGACGTCGCTATTGGATACTTCAAGGAAGAGAAGCAGTGTGACGCTTCCAGCGAACCTGTCTAGACTGCCGAAAGTGGCGCGCGCAGCCCAGCATACCCCGGATGGCTGACCTACCTCCCTGTCGCCTCCGACTCGGCGACAAGCCATTCCACTCCACAGGCATGGACTGTTTTGGCCCGTTGTACATAAAGAAAGGAAGAGGAACCGAGAAGCGGTGGGGTATTGTATTCAAATGCATGACCACCAGAGCGATACATATCGAACTCATTCCAACCATGAGCACAGACTCATTCCTTATGGCCTTCCAAAGATTCACATCACGGAAAGGAAAACCGTCTACATTGTTGTCTGATCACGGGACAAACTTCAAAGGCGGAGAAAGAGAGCTGAGAGAGAGCTTCCAAGCTATGGGCCCAGAACTTAAGACCCACCTCGCTCCATCCCAGATTGACTTCCAGTTTAATCCCCCGAACGCACCCCACTTCGGTGGAACCTGGGAACGAGAAGTACGTTCTATAAAGACAGCCCTGTACGCCGTGCTTGGGGCCCAGACTGTGGCGGAAGAAGTCCTAATGACAGTCCTCACGGAGATCGAGGGAGTATTGAACTCCAAGCCCCTCGGCTACGTCTCCAGTGATGTAGCAGATGTCGACCCAGTCACCCCCAACACACTCTTGATGGGGCGGCTGGACCCCGCGCTACCCCAGACAATGTACAGGCCTGAAGAAGCGAACGGCCGAAGAATGTGGAGGTACAGTCAAGTACTAGCTGACAAGTTTTGGAACAGCTTTCTACTCCACTACCTACCGTCTCTACAGACCCGCCAGAAGTGGGTAAAAGAGAGAGACAATTTGACAGAAGGAACAGTCGTCATGATTATCGACCAGTCACTACCCAGAGCTATGTGGCCGGCTGGCCGCGTAAGCAAAGTGATCACCGGTGCCGATGGCAAGGTCCGAGCAGCTGAGGTGCTCGTCCAAGGGCGAACTTACACACGACCCGTGGCGAGGCTAATAGAACTGCCCAGACTCCCAGACACTATCGATGACGACCATGACCCCACGACTTTGTGAGTTGACTGACCCTTACAGCGGACCTTGAGTGGTAGACAGTGCGGTTAATCTGTCTCTGCTTAGCTAATTAGGTGGGACTAATTAGGGGGCGGCTGTTGTGAAGGATCAGATTAAACCAAATATATATATTTATTTATGGATATATATTTAATAGTATTTGTATATCGTTTGATATCCCTTGTATATTCCTTGTACATATACACTGAATATCCCTTTAGTCTACTAACAGCCCATAATAGTTTCATTCTCTCATTGGACAAGAACCTGGCGCCAGCAGCCAAGCCCCTTGGTTCAAGTTCAATCGTGCCGACGAACATGTCGTTACAAGCCCGGTTCCGCGTAGGAATACGTCTGGCGAAATACGAATGGTACTATTTGTTCACAGCGCATATATATATGGCGCAAGTAAAGTAGAACTTTCTTTTAGTCCATTAGTCCTTTACCCTCCAACCTAGTAACAGACGTGAAGCCTCACCCACGACCCACGTGTGGTGCAGTATGGCCTACTTGGCCTCAGAATAGGCATTGAGACATCGTGTGGATTAATAGTTGAATTGTCATAGTTTGGCACTATACCGTCGAGTGGGACGTATTTCTATTAAGTTAATAATAGTCTATTATGTATGGTGCATCGTTCGGTTAGAGTTATAAAGTGAGCAGTACCCCCATCGTTCCTGGCGTTATCTAGAGTCTTAACCAGGCTGGGCAGACCACGTGTGGTGCTTTCATCCGAGGAGTTCTGGGCCAGGACGAGTGGACCTGTACATTGGATTACTTTACCCGGACGACGGCGAGCCCTACACGGCTTGGATTATCTACTTGCTTTGGGTGCTTTGATTATGCCATGGATAACAGCCAACACTGCTGAGTGTTGGAACTACCCCCCGAGAGGAGTCCAGGTGAGACGGCGCTCTACCCCGAGTGAGGTCGCCTCACGTCTCTTCGTTGTGGACCGGCAGCTACCGTCTACAAGAGGGCCCAGCTGTATTCATCTGTGGACCGAGGTTCTGTGGGCACCGTGTTCAGCACTCTGAATTCTCCCAAGAAATCGTTGGCCAGATGGGATATCGCCAGCGGCTCTCCTAACCCCCCCCCCCTACTGACTTACAACCAGCGGGACCCCCCTTTAGTATATCCAGCTATAATCATTTAAGTACCATCGCTATAGTTCCCTAAAGAACCAGGTTGTATACTTGCTCCCTGCGTAACCAGAGATTGGACATTCAATGTTGATTTGCCTACGAATACTCATTTGCCTTACAAGTGCATTCAAATCATAAATGTCATTAAGTGAACGTTGTATATACCCTTTGCTATATAAAATATTCGATTTATACATTTGTGTGGACTTCGTTTCATCAGGTGGGAAAGTGTTCATCATATCTACATCATGTACTGTGTGGCCAGTAGTTAAAGTACATAATCGGTAGTGGTTTAATGATACCATACTTATCAATACAGTCAGGGAATTGTACCCCTCAGTTACAACCATCCATTTTAAACCGGTTATTACCTAATGCTAACGTTAGCAGATAGACGCGAGAGGTCATGTTAAAGCTTGTTGTTAGCTTAGGTGCTAATGTGCTAACGTTAAAGCTTGTAGAATAGACACAATGAGAGGTAATGTTAACGTTAGCAGAATAGACACGAGAGGTAGCGTTAACGTTAGCAGAATAGACACAACGAGAGTCTGGTTAATGTTGTTATTGATTGATTGATTGAAAACTGTGTTTTACTCTGGCTTGCTCCAAGCCCTCACGGACATAGCTATGCTGGAGCTCTCATGGCTATATGCCAGCGGCCCCGCCTCCCCACACGGAGACAAACTGAGTACTACCTGCAGTGGAAAAGGAACGAAGTACCAGGTACCTAAAGTGGGTAGAGTAGAGTAGGGTAGAGTTGAGTAGGTACTATGCAATGGAAAAAAGGCATAAGTGGGCTCATGGTAGCTATACACTGGCACCAGGCACACAACACAATGACTGCCATACACTGGCACCAGGCACACAACACAATGACTGCCATACACTGGCACCAGGCACACAACACAATGACTGCCATACACTGGCACCAGGCACACAACACATTGACTGCCATACACTGGCACCAGGCACACAACACAATGACTGCCATACACTGGCACCAGGCACACAACACAATGACTGCCATACACTGCCACCAGGCACACAACACATTGACTGCCATACACTGGCACCAGGCACACAACACATTGACTGCCATACACTGGCACCAGGCACACAACACAATGACTGCCATACACTGGCACCAGGCACACAACACAATGACTGCCATACACTGGCACCAGGCACACAACACGATGACTGCCATACACTGGCACCAGGCACACAACACAATGACTGCCATACACTGGCACCAGGCACACAACACAATGACTGCCATACACTGGCACCAGGCACACAACACAATGACTGCCATACACTGGCACCAGGCACACAACACAATGACTGCCATACACTGGCACCAGGCACACAACACAATGACTGCCATACACTGGCACCAGGCACACAACACAATGACTGCCATACACTGGCACCAGGCACACAACACACATACACAGTGACTGCCATACACTGGCACCAGGCACACAGCACGCATAAGCAATAGCTGAAAGGCTTTGGAGACGAGGATTGATATCAGCTAATTGAGGAGAGAGATTATTAGCTGGCCCTGATGTCAGAGACTTGGGAAAGGAACCCTCTAGTCTTTACGATAAGACGCCCTGGTTCTCCAGCGACCGCAGTGAGCCGGGACCTCGGTTTACCGTCTCGTCCAGAGTACATCACTCAGGACCATACCATACGTCAGGGCTAGGCAATTAAGTTCGGCCAAGGGCCACATTTTTTTCCAAGCCATTGTATGGGGGTCCGGAAACAAAAACAATGGCTAATTTAATATATTGATAGTGAAAACATTTTAACTCTGTGACAGACCACCTTATAACTAAGACATACATTTGTGGCAGAGGCAGAGAATGGATCAAAATAAACGAGCAAAGATAAACTGTAAACGACATACACATTTGCACTGAACATTATACCTTTGTCTGTTTGCCATTTTATTATAAAACCAGAGACAAGCGCCTCTCTCTTATCGCCTATCTTACATTACGTGCAACCAATGTGTCTATATGACGGCCCTTTCTGTGGAGCGCACTGGACTATTGAGAAACAATAGGAATTTTCCATTGGTTCTCCCAGTCCATGTGACCATTTCTAGCATTTCCATTGGCTATAGTGACAGACATAGATATATGATAAATGGATAGATACAGCGGATTAGATGCAGTCCAGAGAAAACAACCAATCTAGATATTTCAAGATTCTATGCTTTACATCCGTGCATTCTCTGAGAGATGCACTAAATTTTGAGATGACAATCGATTCCGATACAATAAAGCAAGTCTTTATCACAAACAAATCCAAAGATATTTAATGTTTTACAAAACATGTCTACTGTTGCGCCAGGCTTTAGAGGGTTAAAAGCCTAATAGTATTTTTTATTTAGTTAATAAATGTCTTGTTGTAATTCCTTATATACCTAATGTAGCGCATCTTCTTGAAGCAGATTCAGCTTTTTTTGCTCTGATTTGACTTCAGTTTAATTGCATTGTTACTGTTCACATGTGTGGTGCCGTCATATATAAGTAAAGATAAAGTTTGAATGACTTACTGAACTGATGTTTTAATTTCACACCCACATGTGGTGTGGCTTGTTTGTTATTTCAGCACCAGGCGCTGTCCACCGACTTTTTTCATGTTGAGCAAGCACTACATTGCACCTTGCGGCCTACATGTTATTCACTCTCAACATGGATAAAACAACATATAATAAGCATTCTTTAGGTGGTGGTAGTTTCTCTATTTGGACATTATAGCTAACATATAGCCTAGCCTAGTTGGTCTGATATATATAAAAAATAAAAAATTAACCTTTTTTTATTTTTATTTTTTAGTCTGAAGGGCCAGATATTATTGCTGGCGGGCCAATTTCGGCCCGCGGGCCGCCTATTGCCGACCTGTGCCATACGTTGTCTCCTTTGGATGGAGAGCATTTGCATTTCTATTCAAATCCGCATAAATGTAAGCAAATAATCTAACAGTGCAGTAAGCAAATCAGGCTTGGCAAGATTTCTTGAAATAAGTAAAAAGTGGGAACGGGATAAGTAAATTTATTTTGTGTTTACTGCAGAGTGGAGGGACTGGAAGACCCATGTTACTGACCAGACACTCTACATCGGTGATGGCTGTTGGAATGTAGAGCTTTTCAACACATATTTTAACCAGGAAATACTACTTACAGCACCTTTAACCATAAAATGTTTTTGAGAAGAGAGGTGTTCTTTTATACCTGGCTGTGCAGTACTGTGACAAGGACTTACTGTTGACTAAGTCGTATCTTTGTCTTATCTTACATTAGGTACTCCCCCCATGAGAAGCCCCCCACAAAACCACTGACAGGAAACCCTTTGTGGTGTCTACGAACCCCTGGCCCATCCTGTACCCCAGGTGCTCTTACTGTGGAGGTAGATGTGGTGAGGCCGGCTCCAGTGGCTCCAGAGGGCCGGCCGGGCAGGGCCGGAGCAGCGGGCCTGGACAGAGTAGTTCATCCTGGGCTCCAGATCCAGAGGCACCCTGGGACGTCCAGACACAGACACCACCTGGGGGACAGGAGAGAGATCCACACACACACACAAACTACATGTATGCTGTTTTCTAGAGCCAGAAACATATGGTGGTTTTTACACATTATGTACCATAAGCGGTTCTGGTTTCAGGTTTCAGGTTTTTATTTAGACTCCACAACATAAACAGATCATTACTCCAGCTTACATTGCTGTCAAGGATTGAAACGTAAAAGCCTCTTGACTTATTTCCATCGTTGTCCTTGGGTGTCAAGGATGCTAGAAACACACAACTCATTACAGAATTAATCACAATTATTATCTTTGCATAATAATAATGGCACAACCCTAAATTAATACAAAACAAAGCACATTTGTTGATGCAATGTTCATTTATGTCGAAAGTCAGTGAGCTTCAGGAAGCACCCTCGGGGGAGGGAATTTGGGGGATGGGAGGGAGGGCGGAGAGTGGGGGGTGGGAGTTAAGGAGAGGGTAGTGGCTTAGGGTTTTGGGCGTGTGAGGCAGTCGAGGGATCCGCCCCTCCTTTCGTGCACGTCGCCAGTCGTGCTCGTGGGGGGGAGGTTTGCGTGAGGATGGGGAGGGGGGGGGGGGGGGAGGGAGGCCATCCATCTTATCTTCAGACAGTCAGAGACTGTCCCGTCCTGGTTGCGATGGGTACGGACGTCATAAACCAGGTCTTATCTTGACTTCTTCTCCTCGGCCTCTTTCATTGACCTCGAAACATTCCTTCTTTTCTTCCACAGACTTGAGTACGTGGCGGGGGTGGGGGGGGGGGGGTGGGTTGAAACAGGTTACAATGATTCCTGTAACGCTTTAATTTAATTTAATCCAGATCTTGTATCTTCTTTGTCGCGGTCCTAATGTCCTGCGCGACCCCCAACATTACTTGACCCCTACATTGTTCATCGGCTGAATGTTGAGCGAGCCGCTTGGTCAATTCAATGTGGGCATTTTCCAATCTTGCTACTACTTGAAGGCAGCAAATCCAAATCCAAATTGCGATCGCTCCCCAACCGATCAGGAAGATGACGAGGAGATATAGATCCTCAACATCTTCAATCTCAATAGAATATAGGCATATTGATCGCCAATTATTCCAACTGTCAATTGCAAACCCGGCCTGGAATGTCCCTATCGGACATAATGGTTCGGTCGCACTTTGTTTTCTTGAAGAGAAGATTCGATCCACTGCTGCAAAACTCCAGCTTATTAGTTGATCCATTGAGTGACTCACGTTGAGAGTCACTGAATATAAATATCTTGGTGTGTGGCTCGATGAGAAATGTACATTTCAATTCCATGTGGACAACCTCGCGTCCAAGTTGCAACAGGAAATTGGCTTCCTGTACAGAAACAGAAGCAGCTTTCCTTTGATCAGGAGGAAGAGAGTTGTCGAAGCAGTTTTCTTATTAGAGTATCTATCTAGTATCTATCTATCTATAGAGTATCTATCTAGTATCTATCTATCTATCTATCTTATCAGCTCTGCATCTCTTTTCAAGCCCATGCACGTGCAACAATGGGTTTCCACAAACTCCCAGAGGCACCAGCAGCTTTAAAAACAAAAAAGAGAAATAATAATAATAATAATAATAGAAAATATTTCCCATCTTCCAAAAACAACACCTCCCTCCACCAATAACCAATCAGATGTGTTTAGCCTGTGTGGGGTTTCCAGGGTCTCATTGGAAAACTAAGATCACCATCGTGTTCCTCGTCAAATAGTACACAATGTTATTATCATTATATATCTTTTAATTCAGCTTAAAGCTGCTGTTAGTCTGTGGAAAACCTTTGTTGCTCGTAGGACGGGCTTGAAAAATGATGCAGAGCTCTATTTCCGCTGGGCAGGTAAACGCAGTCTTATTTTTCAGAAGTCGCCTACTGCAGCTTTAACTGGAAATTAGACCAAAACACTTTCGATTCCTGAGGAGCACGGATTAACGGGGCTCCCGTGAACAAATAAATAAATAAATAGGGGCTTAGAAACATGCCTCGGTCCATGACGGAGCATTTGATGTGGTGGCGTTTTAATTCTGGTCACAGACTACAAGACTTTGAAAACCCTGAGCGACTGTGAGACGTGCCGTGCTGAGAATATCAGATCTCTTCGGTGACTGGAGGCGTGTGTTAGGGATGGGTACCGAATCCGGTACTTTTAAGGGTATCGACCGAATTAACGTCGGTCCTACCGAGTACCGATTCACGTGAGATCCACCGGTGCCACATTTCGGTAAAAAAGAAATAAATGTACGTTTGATTTTTTATAAAGTCCGACGACATCAACGTTTCGTTTAACGGGAAAACGAAACCTGTGAAGTGTGCCGCACGTTTACGTCAACGTAAACTTGATTCAACAACAAAGCAGTCGGGGCAATGGCAAGCCAAAAACGGTCGCAAGTGTGGTTACACTTTACAAAGCTAGATGCAGACAACGCTGCAATATTATATATATATATATATATTAACAAATTGTTCTAGGTAGATTAAATTTTTAGAGACCAAAGTACAGAACAAGGGTACCATTGGTACCCAACCCTAGCGTGTGTGCGCTTCAAACGAGGACGGTCAATATTGAACATTGAACATGATTTGCACAGTGGGACAAAGCTTTGGCACTAAGCAGGGGTGGGTGGGGGGCGGGGGGGCTCCATCGACCTAATCAGCGAGGCGCTCTGGCTGTGTGTACACTACACAGTGCTTAAAAGGGAATATTTACCATAAAAACAGAACTGAAACGTGAAAAGCTAAACTGAGTCGGGAGTAGAGCAGTTCTGTGGGTAGCCGACTAGGAGCTGCCCAGTACAACCAGTCTGACACTGTTGACCACTAGGAGCTGCCCAGTACAACCAGTCTGACACTGTTGACCACTAGGAGCTGCCCACTACAACCACAGTCTAACACTGTTGACCACTAGGAGCTGCCCACTACAACCAGTCTAACACTGTTGACCACTAGGAGCTGCCCAGTACAACCAGTCTGACACTGTTGACCACTAGGAGCTGCCCACTACAACCAGTCTAACACTGTTGACCACTAGGAGCTGCCCAGTACAACCAGTCTAACACTGTTGACCACTAGGAGCTGCCCACTACAACCACAGTCTAACACTGTTGACCACTAGGAGCTGCCCAGTACAACCACAGTCTAACACTGTTGACCACTAGGAGCTCCCCAGTACAACCACAGTCTGACACTGTTGACCACTAGGAGCTGCCCACTACAACCAGTCTAACACTGTTGACCACTAGGAGCTGCCCAGTACAACCACAGTCTGACACTGTTGACCACTAGGAGCTGCCCACTACAACCAGTCTAACACTGTTGACCACTAGGAGCTGCCCACTACAACCAGTCTAACACTGTTGACCACTAGGAGCTGCCCACTACAACCAGTCTGACACTGTTGACCACTAGGAGCTGCCCAGTACAACCAGTCTGACACTGTTGACCACTAGGAGCTGCCCAGTACAACCAGTCTAACACTGTTGACCACTAGGAGCTGCCCACTACAACCAGTCTAACACTGTTGACCACTAGGAGCTGCCCACTACAACCAGTCTGACACTGTTGACCACTAGGAGCTGCCCAGTACAACCAGTCTAACACTGTTGACCACTAGGAGCTGCCCAGTACAACCAGTCTAACACTGTTGACCACTAGGAGCTGCCCACTACAACCAGTCTAACACTGTTGACCACTAGGAGCTGCCCAGTACAACCAGTCTAACACTGTTGACCACTAGGAGCTGCCCACTACAACCAGTCTGACACTGTTGACCACTAGGAGCTGCCCAGTACAACCACAGTCTGACACTGTTGACCACTAGGAGCTGCCCAGTACAACCACAGTCTGACACTGTTGACCACTAGGAGCTGCCCAGTACAACCAGTCTGACACTGTTGACCACTAGGAGCTGCCCAGTACAACCACAGTCTGACACTGTTGACCACTAGGAGCTGCCCACTACAACCAGTCTAACACTGTTGACCACTAGGAGCTGCCCACTACAACCAGTCTGACACTGTTGACCACTAGGAGCTGCCCAGTACAACCAGTCTAACACTGTTGACACTAGGAGCTGCCCACTACAACCAGTCTGACACTGTTGACCACTAGGAGCTGCCCAGTACGACCACAGTCTAACACTGTTGACCACTAGGAGCTGCCCACTACAACCAGTCTGACACTGTTGACCACTAGGAGCTGCCCAGTACAACCAGTCTGACACTGTTGACCACTAGGAGCTGCCCACTACAACCAGTCTGACACTGTTGACCACTAGGAGCTGCCCAGTACAACCACAGTCTGACACTGTTGACCACTAGGAGCTGCCCACTACAACCAGTCTGACACTGTTGACCACTAGGAGCTGCCCAGTACAACCACAGTCTGACACCGTTGACCACTAGGAGCTGCCCAGTACAACCAGTCTGACACTGTTGACCACTAGGAGCTGCCCACTACAACCAGTCTAACACTGTTGACCACTAGGAGCTGCCCAGTACAACCAGTCTAACACTGTTGACCATTAGGAGCTGCCCAGTACAACCAGTCTAACACTGTTGACACTAGGAGCTGCCCACTACAACCAGTCTGACACTGTTGACCACTAGGAGCTGCCCAGTACAACCAGTCTAACACTGTTGACACTAGGAGCTGCCCACTACAACCAGTCTGACACTGTTGACCACTAGGAGCTGCCCAGTACGACCACAGTCTAACACTGTTGACCACTAGGAGCTGCCCACTACAACCAGTCTGACACTGTTGACCACTAGGAGCTGCCCAGTACAACCAGTCTGACACTGTTGACCACTAGGAGCTGCCCACTACAACCAGTCTGACACTGTTGACCACTAGGAGCTGCCCAGTACAACCACAGTCTGACACTGTTGACCACTAGGAGCTGCCCACTACAACCAGTCTGACACTGTTGACCACTAGGAGCTGCCCAGTACAACCACAGTCTGACACCGTTGACCACTAGGAGCTGCCCAGTACAACCAGTCTGACACTGTTGACCACTAGGAGCTGCCCACTACAACCAGTCTAACACTGTTGACCACTAGGAGCTGCCCAGTACAACCAGTCTAACACTGTTGACCATTAGGAGCTGCCCAGTACAACCAGTCTAACACTGTTGACACTAGGAGCTGCCCACTACAACCAGTCTGACACTGTTGACCACTAGGAGCTGCCCAGTATGACCACAGTCTAACACTGTTGACCACTAAGAGCTGCCCACTACAACCAGTCTGACACTGTTGACCACTAGGAGCTGCCCACTACAACCACAGTCTAACACTGTTGACCACTAGGAGCTGCCCAGTACAACCAGTCTAACACTGTTGACCACTAGGAGCTACCCAGTACAACCAGTCTGACACTGTTGACCACTAGGAGCTGCCCACTACAACCAGTCTGACACTGTTGACCACTAGGAGCTGCCCACTACAACCAGTCTGACACTGTTGACCACTAGGAGCTGCCCACTACAACCACAGTCTGACACTGTTGACCACTAGGAGCTGCCAAGCACAACCAGTCTAACACTGTTGACCACTAGGAGCTGCCCAGTACAACCACAGTCTGACAGTGTTGACCACTAGGAGCTGCCCATTACAACCAGTCTAACACTGTTGACCACTAGGAGCTGCCCAGTACAACCACAGTCTGACACTGTTGACCACTAGGAGCTGCCCAGTACAACCACAGTCTGACACTGTTGACCACTAGGAGCTGCCCAGTACAACCACAGTCTAACACTGTTGACCACTAGGAGCTGCCCAGTACAACCACAGTCTAACACTGTTGACCACTAGGAGCTGCCCAGTACAACCACAGTCTGACACTGTTGACCACTAGGAGCTGCCCACTACAACCAGTCTAACACTGTTGACCACTAGGAGCTGCCCAGTACGACCACAGTCTGACACTGTTGACCACTAGGAGCTGCCCAGTACAACCACAGTCTAACACTGTTGACCACTAGGAGCTGCCCAGTACAACCACAGTCTAACACTGTTGACCACTAGGAGCTGCCCAGTACAACCACAGTCTGACACTGTTGACCACTAGGAGCTGCCCACTACAACCAGTCTAACACTGTTGACCACTAGGAGCTGCCCAGTACGACCACAGTCTGACACTGTTGACCACTAGGAGCTGCCCAGTACGACCACAGTCTGACACTGTTGACCACTAGGAGCTGCCCAGTACAACCACAGTCTGACACTGTTGACCACTAGGAGCTGCCAAGCACAACCAGTCTAACACTGTTGACCACTAGGAGCTGCCCAGTACAACCACAGTCTGACAGTGTTGACCACTAGGAGCTGCCCATTACAACCAGTCTAACACTGTTGACCACTAGGAGCTGCCCAGTACAACCACAGTCTGACACTGTTGACCACTAGGAGCTGCCCAGTACGACCACAGTCTGACACTGTTGACCACTAGGAGCTGCCCAGTACAACCACAGTCTGACACTGTTGACCATTAGGAGCTGCCCAGTACAACCACAGTCTAACACTGTTGACCACTAGGAGCTGCCCAGTACAACCACAGTCTAACACTGTTGACCACTAGGAGCTGCCCAGTACGACCACAGTCTGACACTGTTGACCACTAGGAGCTGCCCAGTACAACCACAGTCTAACACTGTTGACCACTAGGAGCTGCCCAGTACAACCACAGTCTGACACTGTTGACCACTAGGAGCTGCCCAGTACGACCACAGTCTGACACTGTTGACCACTAGGAGCTGCCCAGTACAACCACAGTCTGACACTGTTGACCACTAGGAGCTGCCCAGTACGACCACAGTCTGACACTGTTGACCACTAGGAGCTGCCCAGTACGACCACAGTCTGACACTGTTGACCACTAGGAGCTGCCCAGTACAACCACAGTCTGATACTGTTGACCACTAGGAGCTGCCCAGCTTCTCTAACCTTTAGCCTTTCTAACCTTCAGGACCCAAGCCCTCTTCTCTAACCTTTAGCTTTTCTAACCTTCAGGACCCAAGCCCTCTTCTCTAACCTTTAACATTTAACCCTTCTAAGTTCTAACCTTCAGGACTCAAGCCTGCTTCTAAATGGTAAATGGTGCATTTAATCAGCTTTTATCCAAAGCGCTTTACAATTTTGTTCCTCACATTTTACGCATTCACTCACATTCACACACAGACGGCGGAGGCAACCATGCAAGGTGCCAACTTGCTCATCGGGAGCAATTAGGGGTTGTGTCTTGCTCAAGGACGCATCGACACGCTGCCCGGGAATGGAACAGGGAACCCTCCGATTACCAGATGACTGCTCTACCTCCTGAGCCTCTGTCGCCACTGTCGCCCACTGCCACTTCTCTGACCTCCAGGCCACTGTTCTCCGGTTAGATTTTCACTTTCACTCAACATTGTGATGTTGTGTTTGGCCAGAGAAGTGCGAGGTTACCTGCCAGATGGTGCTGTTGGCGGCGTAGCGGACCTCACAGGTCAGTGGGCCGGGTCCGCTCACAGGCGGGTCGATCCAGCTGATGACCAGCTCACCCTCTGTCGTCTGCCGGTGGGTCAGGTTAACCGGAGGACTGGGTTTCCCTGCAGAATACACACAAGTACAGGGGTTAAAACCGAAGGACTGGGTTTCCCTGCAGAATACACACAAGTACAGGGTTTAAAACCGAAGGACTGGGTTTCCCTGCAGAATACACACAAGTACAGGGGTTAAAACCGGAGGACTGGGTTTCCCTGCAGAATACACACAAGTACATGGTTTAAAACCGAAGGACTGGGTTTCCCTGCAGAATACACACAAGTACATGGTTTAAAACCGAAGGACTGGGTTTCCCTGCAGAATACACACAAGTACAGGGGTTAAAACCGGAGGACTGGGTTTCCCTGCAGAATACACACAAGTACAGGGTTTAAAACCGGAGGACTGGGTTTCCCTGCAGAATACACACAAGTACAGGGTATAAAACCAAAAATACTTTTTTAAGACTTTAAAATAAATCATCCTTATTTTGTATTATATACTTCTGGGTGTATTTGGCTACTCCGTAGCCTAAATAGAAAGTTTTATGCAAAAACGATTGACCAAAAATGACCCAGAATCAAACCTGTGACATCAAAGTACACAGTACTGTGACCTTACCCAGTGGAGCCACAATTGAATTTTTTATTCAAATCCAAAAGGCCAAATAACAGAGGAAAAGTCTGTTTGTCAAAAGTCAACAAGTTCTCCATAAAGTGCAGTTTAAGGCCACTTTTAACACAACAAATTACTACTCACATCCTGTGCGCTAAAAACCATTACCATGATCCTAAAATACAGTGGAGCAAACCAGTCAATTATGATGATAAATATTGGAAACATTATGGAACACATTGGTATTATCCATTAATAGGAACACAAAGATTGGATGTGTGTGTGTGTGTGTATGCACGTGTCTGTGCATGCATGTGCATAGTTTGTACATTATGCAAAGTCTTATTCTATCATTGTGGAGATCGTAGATCACTCACACACACAAACACACACACACAGACACACACACACAGACACACACACACAAACACACACACACAAACACACACACAAGGCCTTTTTGCGGCTGGTCGCCGCGGCACTCGGCTCATGCGTGTCCTAGTCAAATGAACAGGTGTGTTAGTGAAGTGAATGTACCATTATGACCTCATCTATCCACACACCCCCTGAGTAGGCGAGAGCCTACTGTCATCTTCAGAGAGCACACGCCACAAGCTATTTTCAAACATGTCCATTCATTTAGGAGGCAGCAATGCCGATAATGGGATAAAAACAATTGTGTAACACCTGAATGGGCCACTTAGAGGGCTCTCTTCCTGTAGCAGACTTAAAGGGACACAGCAACATTATGGGGAAATGCTCTTACCATCTTCTCCAAAGTCAGACTAGAAAATAGACACCAATTTCCTCTCTGTGCGTTCAGTAGAAAAGCTATCCGCTGCGAGCTAGCCTAGCTTAGCACAAACGAATGGAAGAATATAGGAAACAGCTAGCCTAGCTTAAAACTCTGGCATGGGATGGGGGAGGGCGGGAGTGTTGTGGGTGTGTTTGTTTATATTTCTCGTGAAGGTTGTTTAATTGAACGTTCGAAAAACAAATGTATTTAGCTAGGCTCGCGGTCCGTATCTGCTTCCATCCATTTGTGCTAAGCTAGGTTAGCTTGCAGTCGGATAGCCTTCTACTGAATGCACAGAGAGGAAACTGGTCGGTAAGTTACTTCATTTACATATTTCAAGCGGGATCGCGCTGCCCACTGAGATGAAGCCTCTTCAGATGAATTTAGAAACATCCCTCATTGAGATGAAGCCTCTTCAGACTAGGAACGGCGTGGTGGGAAGCTAGAGGGAAGGGAAAAAAACATTTCACTCGTCTCACTCTTCTCGTCTCTTACCGGCGCGGCCGGGCAGGGACAGCAGGACCGCCAAAGCAGTGGTGTCGGACACGTTGACGGTCACCATGGCAACAGAGCCCATCACGTCGCCGAGGGCGATAGAACATGCGACGGAATCCTCCCCTGTGCAGACGACAGGACCGTCGCTCGCTCGTCCGCCCTCCTCTCCTCGGGACCTGGGGGCGGAGGGGTGGAAGGCGTCAGCGTAAAGGAGTTGAAGGAAGAGCTCTGTGCTTCAGCCCCTCCACCAGCGGGGGTCACTGCTCCCGGAGTAGGACAGTATAGTGGCAACAGGTCTATGGGCCACTTCTCAACGGCTGAACCCAAAGAAGATTCCAGAGTACCGCGGTTCACTTTTATCTAATAAACAGGAAGAAAGACTTGTCAGGTTCTAAACTGTGTGGGTATTGTAGAGGAATATAATGAATGTACTTAGTCAAAGTCGCCTATTCTCAGTCTAACCCGTCCAATCTTTCACCGTCGACTAAAGACGCACTTCTTCAACCATTATCTGAATTTAAAAAAATGTAAATAAAAATCTAACCCTAACTAACCTTACGGTCATGCACTTGTCCTAATAAACTAACCTACACTGTAGCACTCAACACTTTGATGAACATTGTTACTCAGCTGATAGAGTTGTGCCCTTCCTGATGACTGGTCGTACAGAACTTGTAAGTCGCTTTGGATAAAAGCGTCAGCTAAATGACTAAATGTAAATGTAAATATAGACTTTGTTAAACACAGTTTTATTATCAGAGTTATAGATGGATGACTCAACGAGGACAATGGCCTGATGTCCCCAGGAGAGATCCAGAGTCCAGTCAGACGTAGGTTTAAATAGTGGAGAGAAAGGGATTCTGGGTAGGATGGCCCAGGTACAGGATTGGAGGGGGGGGGGGGGGCATGACGGGGTGAGTTGGAAAAGGGGGATGGTATCAGATGAGATACCATCGCTGAAGGTGTGAAACGTCTGTCTCCGGGAGGGGAGAGGGTCTGTGAGGGGGGGGAAGGGGATCATTATCCCACAGTATCAAACAAGAAGAAAGACTATCAGGTTTTAAACTGTGTGGGTTTCAAACAAGAAGAAAGACTGTCAGGTTTTAAACTGTGTGGGTATCAAACAGGAAGAAAGACTGTCAGGTTTTAAACTGTGTGGGTTTCAAACAAGAAGAAAGACTGTCAGGTTTTAAACTGTGTGGGTATCAAACAAGAAGAAAGACTGTCAGGTTTTAAACTGTGTGGGTATCAAACAGGAAGAAAGACTGTCAGGTTTTAAACTGTGTGGGTATCAAACAGGAAGAAAGGCTGTCAGGTGTTAAACTGTGTGAGTATCAAACAGGAAGAAAGACTGTCAGGTGTTAAACTGTGTGAGTATCAAACAGGAAGAAAGGCTGTCAGGTGTTAAACTGTGTGAGTATCAAACAGGAAGAAAGCTGTCAGGTGTTAAACTGTGTGGGTATCAAACAGGAAGAAAGACTGTCAGGTGTTAAACTGTGTGGGTATCAAACAGGAAAAAAGGATGTCAGGTTTTAAACTGTGTGGGTATCAAACAGGAAGAAAGGCTGTCAGGTGTTAAACTGTGTGGGTATCAAACAGGAAAAAAGGATGTCAGGTTTTAAACTGTGTGGGTATCAAACAGGAAGAAAGACTGTCAGGTGTTAAACTGTGTGGGTATCAAACAGGAAGAAAGACTGTCAGGTGTTAAACTGTGTGGGTATCAAACTAAAATAAAGGCTGTCAGGTTTTAAACTGTGTGGGTATCAAACTAAAATAAAGACGGCCAGGTTTTAAACTGTGTGAGTATCAAACAGGAAGAAAGGCTGTCAGGTTTTAAACTGTGTGGGTTTCAAACAGGAAGAAAAACTGTCAGGTTTTAAACTGTGTGAGTATCAAACAGGAAGAAAGGCTGTCAGGTTTTAAACTGTGTGGGTTTCAAACAAGAAGAAAGACTGTCAGGTTTTAAACTGTGTGGGTATCAAACAAGAAGAAAGACTGTCAGGTTTTAAACTGTGTGGGTATCAAACAGGAAGAAAGACTGTCAGGTTTTAAACTGTGTGGGTATCAAACAGGAAGAAAGGCTGTCAGGTGTTAAACTGTGTGAGTATCAAACAGGAAGAAAGCTGTCAGGTGTTAAACTGTGTGGGTATCAAACAGGAAGAAAGACTGTCAGGTGTTAAACTGTGTGGGTATCAAACAGGAAAAAAGGATGTCAGGTTTTAAACTGTGTGAGTATCAAACAGGAAGAAAGGCTGTCAGGTTTTAAACTGTGTGGGTATCAAACAGGAAGAAAAACTGTCAGGTTTTAAACTGTGTGGGTATCAAACTAAAATAAAGGCTGTCAGGTTTTAAACTGTGTGGGTATCAAACTAAAATAAAGACGGCCAGGTTTTAAACTGTGTGGGTATCAAACTAAAATAAAGGCTGTCAGGTTTTAAACTGTGTGGGTATCAAACTAAAATAAAGACAGTCAGGTTTTAAACTGTGTGGGTATCAAACAGGAAGAAAGACTGTCAGGTTTTAAACTGTGTGGGTATCAAACAGGAAGAAAGACTGTCTGGTTTAAAACTGGGTGGGTATCAAGCAGAAATGCGTCAGAACATCAAAACATTAGTTGTTACATCATTGATAAAGTGAATATTGTGCTTCAGTATCTTCTTGACACATTTCTGTGCATATAATTTTGATAGGA
>NC_140167.1:86878664-86976164 GCF_963971535.1 Notolepis coatsorum
TGTCTTCTCACCGCAGTTATATTAGTATTGTAGTTATTTATTAAAAATAAAAATTTGTCTGTCACATATTTAAAAAAAAAAAAATCTTCGTGTATTATATGTTTGTTATCGCTCTCCGTGGGTGGGATGGGGAGGGGCTAGGGGATAGGAATTAGAAATGGGGGGGGGGGGGGGGGAAGGAAGATGTATAATTTGTGTAACTATCTGCATTTTTTATTTTGAAAACTTCCAATAAAGAAAGAAAAAGAAAAGGGGTCATAAATCACAATATGGTGATATTACAACATTGTGAGGGGGGCCTCTGGTGATTCACACCCCTAGACCACGCTGATCTTGAGTACCTTGTTTACTAATCAGCACTCATGTGCGTTACATACATTACGGCCCATCTTCCTGATCATCGCTTACTTTGTTTACGATTGCGCTCTATGGTTTTACTTCCACTAGTCTTCCGTATGTTTGGTGCAGCTGCTTCCTGGGTCAGGATTGCAGACCTGATTTAGTCCCTCGTAAATTTGGTATTTTCTGTTCCATCTGGCAACGGCTCTTCAGCGAGTACCCCTAGCTGTACTCCTCCCAGCATGGCCTCTTACAACAGCATGGCTGTACTCCTCCCAGCATGGCCTCTTACAACAGCATGGCTGTACTCCTCCCAGCTTGGCCTCTTACAACAGCATGGCTGTACTCCTCCCAGCTTGGCCTCTTACAACAGCATGGCTGTACTCCTCCCAGCATGGCCTCTTACAACAGCATGGCTGTACTCCTCCCAGCATGGCCTCTTACAACAGCATGGCTGTACTCCTCCCAGCTTGGCCTCTTACAACAGCATGGCTGTACTCCTCCCAGCATGGCCTCTTACAACAGCATGGCTGTACTCCTCCCAGCTTGGCCTCTTACAACAGCATGGCTGTACTCCTCCCAGCATGGCCTCTTACAACAGCATGGCTGTACTCCTCCCAGCTTGGCCTCTTACAACAGCATGGCTGTACTCCTCCCAGCTTGGCCTCTTACAACAGCATGGCTGTACTCCTCCCAACTTGGCCTCTTACAACAGCATGGCTGTACTCCTCCCAGCATGGCCTCTTACACCAGCATGGCTGCACTCCTCCCAGCATGGCCTCTTACACCAGCATGGCTGCACTCCTCCCAGCATGGTCTCTTACAACAGCATGGCTGTTAGCCTCCCAGCATGTACTCTCTGTGAGTGAGTGAGTGAGTGAGTGAGTGAGTGAGTGAGTGAGTGAGTGAGTGAGTGAGTGAGTGAGTGAGTGAGTGATGTAAAATATATTTTTTTTTTATCAATTTTTTTGTATTATTATTCACATGAAACAAGACAACACATTAAACACAATCACAATACATAGAACTTCACAAGAAAATAACAAAAACAATAATAATACAGAATAACAATTTATACAGACAAAGAGAAAAGAAAACAGAGTTCAACCTTCTAAATTTTAAATCCAAGGGGTACTATCCAATAAATGGTCTTTCCCAGTGTTCAGCCCCGATTCCCGGCTGTGTGACCCTATATTAATAAAACGTACATCTCCAATTCACCACAAGGACCACTTTTTGAGAACACGACCCGAAAACAGAGCAATGAACCGTCATGACAAAACAAAAACATGTAGAGGTGTTCCATAGACTCACAGAGACTGTGTAAAAGTGACCAAACAGTGAAGAAATAGTTAAATAGCTGCCTCCCCATAAAATCCCCAGCTAAACTCAAGAGGACAAGACAAAAGACAAGACAGACAAAACATTTCCTCCTCCCCCTCCCAAGAGACCCCCGGACTCACCCGAACACGCACCTCAACCCTGCTCAGCCGCACACGGCGGTCCTGACCTTTTCAACTGCTGCAAACCACAGGTCAATACCTGCCTGTCCCACCCCAATCACCCGCGCCGTGGATATCTCAAGATAAATCACATCCAATAGTGTTAGGGACCAGTTAATCACTGTAAGCTTCTCAGGCTCCTTCCATCTCATTGCTATTAGCTTCTTCGCTGCTGTGACACCCGCTAGGACAACCCTTTTTAGTTGAACGGATGCAGGTGTGATGTAAAATATCTATAAATCTATCTATCTATCTATCTATCTATCTATCTATCTATCTATCTATCTATCTATCTATCTATCTATCTATCTATCTATCTATCTATCTATCTATCTATCTATCTATCTATCTATCTATCTATCTATCTATCTATCTATCTATCTATCTATCTATCTATCTATCTATCTATCTGTCTATAATTATATCTATTGTAAAAGGACTATGAAACAGAAATATGCCATATCTAGTACTGTTGAGGTTCCATGGTAACCGGCATTCCATTTGTAGGCCGACATTGAGAGTTCTCTCTCTCTCTCTGTCGAGGGAGGGCCAGGAACTCCTACATAATAATAATAATAATTTAATAATTTAGGACCTGCTCCGAGGTCATCAATTGGCACACATGCGATGCATGCATGCAATTCGTATCTGCGATTAACCCATCCCGTCGTCCTTCCCCCTCCAAGGGCAGCCGGGAGCAGACAGGCGTCAACGTGAGCCGCGCCAGGGGACCAATCCAAGTGCTCCTGTCCGTCTTCGTCAAGGACGCCACAGCGTTAGCGATCTTGTTGTTGTGCATGTTTTTCCATTGGGTTTATCTTATCGGGGGGGAAACCCCTGCGAGCACGGGGAGAACATGCAAACTCCACACAGAAAGGCCTGGGAGATACCCCACCTGGGTAACTGGCATCATGGAAACCTGGTCGCCAAGCGGGAATCGAACCCTGGACCTTCTTGCTGTGAGGCGACAGTGTTAACCACTACACCACCGTGCCGCCTACGTTTTGCTATATGACAGACGGGAGCTTCTTGAGGCGAACTGCTGGACTGAACCACCTGTTTCGTCTTAGGGACTCACTGGCTCGAGAATATATTCTGTTGTCTTTTATTTTTCTGCATCAACTGCTCTGTTATTCTTATTAATTTTGTATTAATTACAGTTTTTCACGATTGCTAAAACACAAAACTTAGCGTAGACACAAGTTTCTCAGTATGAAATGTAAAGGTTAATTTTTCGTCTATCCACAGGCCCAGCTATTTATATTCCGTGACTCTGCTAATTTGTGTACAATTTAGTGATGATATCTGTAAACTATTGTAATAAAAAAAAATTTGCCCTGGAAAATATCATGAATTTAGTTTTATTAGAATTGAGAACAAGCTTAAGTTGATGTAGGGCATCTTGCAAAGCAATTAAAGAGAGCTGCAAGTGTTCAGTAGCTAACTGCACAGAATCCGCCATACAATAGATAACTGTGTCATCAGCATATAAATGCTGATAAAATAAATGCAAATAAAAAAGTCCATGTACTGTGTTTGTCCATGTACTGTTTTTGTCCGTATGCTATAATGCCATGTATGTAAAGCGCTTTGAGATGCCTTATGTAAGGCGCTATATAAAATAAATAAATGTATTATTATTTATTATTATTATTGTATGTAGATTGTGAAGAGGACAGGGCCCAGCACTGAACCCTGCAGAACTCCCTTGCCTATGGATAGAAACTCAGACCGGACATGGCCAGCTCTCACACACTGACGCCTGGATGTTAAATAGTCATCAAACCAGCTAAGGGCAGTGACATCCAGACCAATACTAGTTAGTCTATGCCATAGAAGGGAGTGATCGACTGTATCGAAGGCCTTCGAAAGGTCTATGAAAAGTGCTGCGCAATGATTTTTATTATCCAAGGCTGAGCTAATATCGTTCACAACCAGTGTAATTGCAGAGGGTGTACTACTGTACTATGCTGGGCTCTGAAACCAGACTGATGAGGCCTAAAGGCCCGAATATACTTCTCGTGTCTGTTGGTACGCGCAGCGTAATTTGCGTCAACGCTCTTGTCTGCGCGGATGTCGCATCCGTGTGCAAGCCAGATTTTGTAACCACGCGGTTACCTCCGTGAATATGCATGCCGACTCCGTTTTCCAATATTTCGAAATAAAACTGGCAGTTTTACACACTTCATTTAGAAAAGCCATTCAAACTTCTCAAGTTTCTTCAGATGATGAAAAAAGACATGGTCCAAAAAGTATATGAATTGGAATGGATGACGATTAGCGATAGTAAAACTAAATTTAGCGCCATCTACCTGCCAACGTTTTACCGGACCAATCATACCCATTTAATCATGATCCTGCCCTACTCTCACTTGGCACAGAGCGAGTGTTCGTAAAATGTAAAATGCAGATCGGTGTCACATTAAATGCAGGTCAATGTCAACCAAAACACAGAGCAGCGTTTTGTGTGACACCAAGTGAGCGGCGTGGACGTTCCTCCGGAATCCGGTCCGCGTACGTTCCACTCGACTATGGGAGGGCCTTAAGCACGGAGTTAATTGAAAGAAAATGTTTGAACTGAACTGTTTATTAGTGACTCCAATACTTTTGCCAAACAGGGCAGCCTAGATATGGGTCTATAGTTATCTAAATTAACTCTCTCACCACCCTTATGTAGTGGGAGTACGCTAGCCGATTTCCACTCAAGTGGAAGCTTACCAGAGGCAACAGAGATATTAAATATGTAAGTCAACTGCTCAGTAATAACTGGAGCAGCCAGTTTGATGAATGAATGAATGAATGAAAACTTTATTTAACAGATTGCAGAATGGGTACAATACAGTACGGCTCAATACACACAATTATTAAGGGGATGCAGACCAGAGAAAGACATTTGTCTTGTTTACATCAGGGTCCCCCATTTTCAATTCATATTGACATTTATGACATACACAACATACATGACATTTATGGCATAGGGACATACAGGTATTTAGTACTGATACATTTGTGACATAAACGGTATTCAAATATACAGTACTGTTACCCATAGATCCTGACAGAGTATATACATATGATGGGGAGGGGACTGTACATTAGGAGGGGGTGGGTGGGTGGGAGAGAAATATACATACGGTGGGGAGGAGACTGTACATTTGGAGGGGGTGGGTGGGTGGGAGATAAATATACATACGGTGGGGAGAGAATATATACATGCGGTGGGGAGGAGACTGTCTATTAGGAGGGGGTGGGGGGTTTGGACATTTACGGTGGCCAGTTTCGAATTGCAGCCTCCCGTAGGTGCTCTTTGAGAGCGGTTTTGAATGTGGGTAGGGATTCACATTCCTTTACAGCTTTGGGTAGGGCGTTCCTCATTAATGTGGCATAATTGCGAAACGTGTTTAGTCCCTTGTTTGAGCCGAATCTGGGTTTAACATGATTTGTTGAGCTTCCTCTGGTGTTGTGGTCGTGGTATTCACTGACCTTTGGGAAGTATTTTGACATATACATGGGTACCTTAGTCGTATAGTGTATCTTGTAGACCAGGCCCATTGCAAGTTGCTGTACTCTGTCGTCTACTCTAAGCCATCCTAGGTTGTCAAAGTGGGCAGGGGTGAGGTGGGTTCTAGGGGTAAGGTCAAGTAGTAGTCTGACCAGTTTGTTTTGTGATGTTTGTAATCTTGTTTTTAGCGCCTTTGAGGTGCTTTGGTACCATGAGGTGCAAGCATAGTCGTAGTACCCTTGAATGAGTGCTCCTGCCAGAGTCTTCAGGGTATTCTTGTTTACCAGAGAGGAGATCCGGTACAAGAATCTAGTTCGTTGGTTGACTTTTTTTATTACATTGGATGCCATTTTGTCACAGGAAAGATTTGCCTCTAGGATGGAACCCAGGTAGGTAATTTCATCTTTCCTTGTGACAATATTGTCACCCACTGCAACTGAGAAGCCATCGGTCTTGCTGAGTTTGTTATTTGAATCGAAGAGAATGGACTCTGTTTTGCCCATGTGTAATGATAGTTTGTTATCAGCGAGCCATATGCAGATTTTGCCTAGTTCTGAGCTGAGGGTTTTTTCAACCTGCAACTTGTTCTGATAAAGTAAGCCTCCAGGTCATCTTCACCAGTGGATCACTTATTGTCTAATGCTACTACTGTTTGATAAACCTCATCAAGTGTAAATGGGATGAGAGAACATTTTGAATGAGGAGACATTTGACCCTGACTATCAGTTGCAGCAGCTGAAAGAGACCCAGTTATATTTCTGTCAAAAAGAAGTCCTGCCCCAGCAAAATGATAACTGACCGATGTAATTTGTATCAGAGATCTCATGGTTGTTGAATTCAATGTGGGTGGGAAGGGAATTAGACTGAGGATTTGTTTTTGTTTACATTTACTGCACTCCAAAATTTAGCGGGATTAGAATATGTATTTGTAACTAGATCAAGGTAATAGTCTGTTTTTGCTTTTCACAGCATTTGTACACTTGTTCATAATCTGACGAAAATCAAGCCAGTGTTGAGTCACCAGAGAGCCTAGCACAATACCAGGCCGAGCTCCTATCCCTAACCAATCGAGATAACCCAGGGCTAAACCATGGTGTGACTCTGTCCTTAATGCGAACCCTCTTGAATGGAGCATGTTTATTTACTAACATTAAATGAGTCTATAATTGAGTACAATGCTATCTGAACATCAGGCTCAGACATGACATGACCGGATCTCCTCTCTGGTAAACAAGAATACCCTGAAGACTCTGGCAGGAGCACTCATTCAAGGGTACTACGACTATGCTTGCACCTCATGGTACCAAAGCACCTCAAAGGCGCTAAAAACAAAATTACAAACATCTCAAAACAAACTGGTCAGACTACTGCTTGACCTTACTCCTAGAACCCACCTCACCCCTGCCCACTTTGACAACCTAGGATGGCTTAGAGTAGATGACAGAGTACAGCAACTTGCAATGGGCCTGGTCTACAAGATACACTACACGACTAAGGTACCCATGTACATGTCAAAATACTTCCCAAAGGTCAGTGAATACCACGATCACAACACCAGAGGGAGCTCCACAAATCATGTTAAACCCAGATTCGGCTCAAACAAGGGACTAAACACGTTTCGCAATTATGCCACATCAATGTGGAACACCCTACCCAAAGCTGTAAAGGAATGTGAATCACTACCCACTTTCAAAACCACTCTCAAAGAACACCTACGGGAGATTGCAATTCGAAACTGGCCCCTGTAAATGTCCTAACCCAACCCCCTCCAATGTACAGTAAATTACCTAACCCAAGAATACATGAGACCCTCCTTTTGGAACCAAGTATGGTTGTCAATATTCCAATGTACAGTTGTACAGTCCCCCCCCCCCTCATTTATGTCACCCATAAACCTCTCTGTATCAACGTTTTTAACATTCCTCTTTGAGACCACATGAGATCCTGACTACCTTACATGCACATCCCGTAGACAAGCAATAGGACAATGTGTGGACAATGAGTTATGTAATTACTGTAAAGAAAAACATCACATTGTGTTTAACATTTTTACGTGTATTGTTGTGTGTAATGGATCCTCCGTAGTGTTTACACATTTTTGCATTTAGTTGTGATACAGTTTTTTTTCCGATTGCTTACTGTAAGCATGATTTTTATTACAGGGCCCGATGTTTCAAAACACTACACATTTTTAGTACACAACCATACACACAATAAGCAGAACACCTCAGATCCTTTGCTAAATTAAACACACGTGTAAAAACTATACACTAATATAAAAAAAACCATTTTTCACAATTGCTAAAACACATTTCACAAAACTGCCCTCCCTTTTCACAAAACCCAAAACACACACGTTTCATATGACTATATCAGCCAATATTAGACAAACATACTGTATCCAGTACATATTGCAATTACAGTGGTTACAATCACAGACAATTTTAAGAAATGAAAATAGAATAATAGAGAATTTATGGGAAACTGGGACATGTTTTGTTGTGATTCTCCATGTTGACATGTTGAATGATTTGGGTATATGGAGAGAAAAAATATATATTCATCAGTCTGCTTCATTGGTCTTGTGTCCAGTGTATTGTATATTTGCACATTCTCTGTGTACTTCACTCTCCTTCCATTTTGGTTCTTAATTTTCTTAATTTACATACTATTCCTATGAAACACACAAATCTATAAATGCCCAATAGGGCCCTACATATATTTTGAGAACAGATAAGGTTTCTAAAAATGTGTCCTGGCAGTTGTGAAACTGTAAAAAGAACATTCTCACATTCTGAACATTGTGTTTTAAATTATTTGTTGTTGTGTGTAATTATGCTTAGTACTGTTTACATTTTTTGCAGGCCTTGAGAGGGATTTTGGTGTCAAAGTTTGCTTTTGAGCATATGGGCAATTGTTTTGGTGTGATAGTTTGGTTTTGAAAAGAGAATGTTAGGTTTTGTGTATATAGCTTGAGAAAAGTGTTTTGTGTTTAGAGTTTTGTGAAAAGGGAGGGCAGTTTCATGAAATGTGTTTTAGCAATCGTGAATTTTTTTTAACTATCAAATAAATCCACATCCACGCTGGTTTCAACCGGAAAAAATTTGCCGGAAAGTTTGGTTTCTTACATATCTCGATGTGATTTATCAAGAAATATCTACAGCAAGAATTCTGGGTCTCAATGAATCCAAAATGTCAATGCGGTTAGAAGTGGTGGAGAGAATAAAAGCTAGCTTATAATGGTAGTGTCTGGTTAGGAGCGAGGGATAATGGAGGTACTATCCAAAGAGGGGTCCGGGAGGGGGGGGTTCGAGCTGGAGCATATGTGTGTAGGTTTTTAGATAACAGGTATTAGGGAGATATCCTATATCCTTTTGTTGTAATCACAGCGAGGGCCTTCCTCATTCCTCCTCATCCTCTCCCACACCCTCGCACGCTGCCAACGCTCCATTCAACACAGCTGTCACCCATCCCCTCATCAACACAGCTGTCACTCATCCACTCATCAGCCAGAAAGTACTTCAGCTGGCGGATCCTGTCTTCTCGTCGTGGGAGTGTTAAACTACCTTCCAAGTAAGAAGACTGAACCTAAGCCTTGCTGTACTCATTGATATTACCTGATCTAACCCTTGTTCTCTGTGTGCCCAGGACCTCCTGTTCCAGTACCTTCCCGTGCTGGCTGATACTGCACAAAGGAGTGCCCCTGCTCTCACCCCGACACAGCCTGTGTCTACCTTCTCCCGGACTGCACAAGGAGTGCACCTGTACTACCCCCCCAAGAACATTCGCACATTCCATCTGTCAAAACTGTCTGCTTGGGGAACTACATTAAACAACCCTAAACCGCTCCATTCTCTCTCCTCCTGTGTGTGCTATTGGGCTCCGCCAAATCCCCTCCTCACACCTTTAATTTTGCACTGATGACTTTAGTTGCTTGCCGTTTAATCAACATCGAAAGACCCCCCCACTTCCTCCCAGACACCCATTCCAAGAGCCTGTTCGCTTTCCAGGTCTCTCTCTCTCTCTGTGTGTCTCTCTCTCTATGTCTGTCTGTCTGTCTCTATGTCTGTCTGTCTGTCTCTATGTCTGTCTGTCTGTCTGTCTGTCTGTCTGTCTGTCTGTCTGTCTCTCTCTCTCTCAGCTTGGAATGATGGAATCATCATTGCCCATTCTTTCTCTAGTCTAGAACAATACAGATTGACAAACGTTTCATTATGCACTATACAACTAAGGTTAATAAGTTATAATTAAGATATCAATTGTATAAGATTTATTTAGGATAACTAAAGACAGGACTTTACTAAAAGTTGACACTCACAGTAATTTCTTCCAGAACAAGCTTAAAATAGCAAAGGATATATGGTTGATCATTTGTCTATATCCTCAATGAATGAACACTACACAACAACAACCACCAAACACACATAGCACACACATCCACACGCACACACTCACTTAAACAAACACACTGTAGCACCCACTACACACACTTTATAGCACACACCCACTTTAAACAAACACACTGTAGCACCCACTCCCCACACTTTATATTTATGGATGAAGGATTGCACTACAACTCGTACACCTTACTGTAAATTGTACCTAAAATTGTACCTCATCCCATTTCTGCTTTGCACTAGATAGTACTGTACATTAGTACACTGCATAGTATTGTGTATTGTATATTATATGGTAACTCAGAACATTGTACATATGTCTATACCGAACAACTGTGACCTCATTTTCTTCTTCTAAATTCATGCTATATTATGTTATTATGTTATTTGATACTATCTTGTCTAGCACAGTCTCTGGAGCGTAACAGTAAGAAGCATTTTGTATGAAAGTATTCTGTACTTCTGTATGACAACTATTAAAGAACTCTCTCTCTCTCTCTCTCTCTCTCTCTCTCTCTCTCTCTCTCTCTCTCTCTCTCTCTCTCTCTCTCTCTCTCTCACACCTTTGTAAAACACTCATGAGACCAAAAAAAAATGCCATTGAAAACAATATGTAAAGATATATAAGATGGTATATATATATACTAGGGCTGTCCCCGACTAAGGATTTGGATGGTCGACTATGATTGGCCAAAATTTGCCGTTAGTCGGGAAAAATAAAATAAAAAAGTATAATATAAAAAAAAAAAAAATCTTTATTTAATTTTTTCATTCCATTTGGGCTGTGGGGGGTGCTTAATGTCTGAAGGAGTCGACTGAAGGCTTCTTGTCCTCTGCAAAAGCATGCAATTGGTCCACTGATGGATACATCTTGATATTTGTCTAGTCTAGTGTGTTCATTAGATGGGTGAAATCCTCTTTCAGTGCCTCTGTGCCTGTTTTCGTAGGCAGTTAGCCTCTGGTATGCATTATCCACGCTTCTAGGCCTCTTTTCTTTTGGAAAGAATGATAAAAAAAAAATTAAATAATAATAAATGTTTTTTTATTTTATTTGTTTACTATTCGACTAAGAGGTTCGTTAGTCGACTACGGCTCCTTTCGACCGATTAGTCGACTAATCGACTAATAGGGGTCAGCCCTAATATATACATATTGTTCACACATAAGACATGGTGTTTACACATTCAAGTGGGCTGGGCGATATAACGATAACGATAATTATCGCAATATATTTTAACACTTTGGTTGCCTAAGGTTAAATTAATGATATACCATAGATTGCCAGCGCTATTTGTCTATGGAGAAAGTCCCCTTCTTTGCAGGGCTATAACTTTTTAAATTCTATTGCTACATTGCCATTATTAGGGCCCATTCAAAGTCCTATATGTATTGTTCATTGTGTAGCAACGTTAAACTTTTTCATTCACATATTCATAGTAAAGTATGGTCTAATGTATAAGTATGTTTTCATCTCTTTCTGCAGCTTTCTCCAGAACGTGATATATAGCCCCAAATGCATTATATTGATGATGAAATACAGTTTGATGGCAATCAGCGCGATATAAAAAATTCCAACTAGACGTACTTCTAGAAGTTACTACACGTCATCTGATGTTGACCGGATGGGCGAGGGGGCGTTTATAATTCCGTGGGCAGCGTTATACCAATCATCTAATGTGGGTCAAATGTTGATAATATCAGTTATTATCGAAGACGGTAACGTTACACGCTGAAACTCACCCCAGTCTCCGCGCGCCGTTGGGCGATCATCGTCGAGTAGAAATTTTATCATTATGGGATATATTATTACCCGGTCCATCTCCAGCTTGTATAATGGTATATACGTCCAAATCATGTTGTTTATCGAGTTATTGGCAATCGATCGCTATGTAGTGTGACGAGCTAGAGTGCCGGAAGCTATACCGAGTGCCTGGAAGTAATAGGGCCGACCAGCAAAACCTCTACAGCGCTTCCTGTTAAGCAGTTGCGCCGATCGGCCACCAGATGGCGCTCCTGAACCGCCAGAGAGCTCAGTGGGTCCTGCCGGTGGATCTCAGGCCAGCGGAGGGGGATTATGAATCCGATCGCATATTTTTGAAATATTGATATAAGGACGCTGTACAGCGTCCCCCGGCAACTTTAGCATGGCCAGCAAAGACGTGAGAAGACGTCTCATGGCAGTCAAAGTGTTAATAATCGATATCGGAAAAAAAGAATATCGATATTTTTGTGTGTGTGTTAAACCCAGAGACAGTGGACAGACTTGACTTTCTTGCCTGCAACTTAAAGTAATGGCTTTGCTTGTCCAAATGACAATACTGACCAAATTGAGATTTATTTTTCTCTTGTCCATTTATTTTGTTTGCTTTCTAATGTAAAATACAGTTTGAAACCGTCTGTACACAGTAGGCTATGTGTGCTAGCAGAGCTAGTCTCCAGTCACGAGTCACGGTGCACATGTGCAGTGGTTTGTCCACCAAAAAAGCACCAAAAGATAGAAAAGAAACTAGCAGAGCCAGAACTGTTCAACTCCCCTGGTGCCACAGCCAGCAGAGAAGCCCGTTTACTTTCGCTTTCAAACCAGCTGCAGCCTGAGAACTGGAGTGTGAGGGGCTGTAACACTAAAGATGGCAGCAACGACAAAGAATTGCTGCAAAATAAACATACATCTGTTGTTTAAAAAAAAATATATATATATATATATATATTTTTTTAATACTTATAACAATATCGATAATTATGGATATCGCGTGATATGATATTGTTATCAATATCGTTATCGCAATATCATTTTTGGCCATATCGCCCAGCCCTACAAGTGGTTATAGTGTAACAGAGTATTTTATGTTTCCCAAATAATAGATTCTTATCAAACTGGTGAACTACACGCCAGTAGCCCCTAAAGCTGCTAAAATACACATTTTGTTCACTGTTTTGTTTCTAGAAGTAGAGCAGGTTGGAAAGTATTACTCTCCCCAAAACCAAGACTTCTCCCCAAGCAGAAACAATTTATGAGTAACGCATACCTACTCCCATTATGGGCGGTAAGCAGGGAACAAAATTAACTTTTTGACTTACCAGCCATTTGGCTGGTAGATTTTAAAAACTACCAGCCAGGCAGATTTTTTAAAAGCCAAAAATTAAAAATAGCTTTTTAGTATATCGCCATGTGTTATTATTACTATATAATACTCTCATATGCTATTTTCAATTAATATCATAAACAACATAAGGAATATTAGCATAATTTTGAGTGGACTGAAGGAATGAGTCAGCGTTAATAGTTTTAAATGCAAATAATTTATTGAAACATAGAAGTGGGGTCGGGGACACACACACTGTTTCAACTCACCACCCCCGCATCATATTGTAGTCTAGTCTGTCTTCAAACTTCCACTCCTCTCGAAACCTTTTTATATTTGAATATCAACATCTGTGCATCCTCAGTAATCCTCAGTTTACTACAATATACTCCTCTCCTGAGTCCTGACTAGTGACTTCATCGTCTTTCCAAACGCACGCACACACACAGAGAAAGGGAGAGTGCCCCCCCCCCCCCCCCCCATTTCCCTTTCCCCAGTCCACACTGTCTGCTGTTCTCTATGGCTCTGCCGCTGATCAGGATTAGCTTGTTAGCTTACGCTAACATAACGTTCATTTCGGGCGATGTGGGCATAAAGGAATGGCGACGATGCAATGCATGTTAGATGCATTTGACCCGTTGTGAGAAGAAGAAAAAACCACAGACTTATTTCGGCTCGCAAAATAGGCGCACTGCTGTGTAGCTCTGCTCTCAGGGAACAAACTTAACTTTTTGACTTACCAGCCATTTGGCTGGTAGATTTTAAAAACTACCAGCCAGGCAGATTTTTTACCAGCCATTGGCGGTTGGCTGGTACTTATTTTGTTCCCTGGCGGTAAGTGAATACATTTTTTTTCATGTATTAACTCTAGAATTGCCACAGTTATGTACAATAGCAACAATAAAGAAGTGCCAACCACATATTATTATAATAATTCATCCAGTTTCCTTTTAACACAATGGCGCCCAAGGACGTATTTATCCGTGTTTCGATTCCAACGGTTGTGGACAGAGGCACGAATAAATCCGTGGCAAGTTGTTATTGCTTTTATTCCATTTTAATAACCTATTCAAGGTCGCCGAGCGGCACTGCAGATCTACCCTACTCTATGAATTCGAGAAGGTGCAATACCGGCCAGATCCTCTTAGGGGCGCCATCGCGATAATGCAGTGTTCCCTGTGGCCGAACGGTGGACTCTTTTTTTAGACTTTTTTTTGGAGTTTCCAGTAGCAGGATTCTGGATGTGTAGCATGTAGCTTGGATTACGTTTTGCATCGCAGATTTCACCATGCAATGAGGGGATTTATCATCAGCCAATGGACATATCGATCTACCAGATGGCGATCGATAACGGGGAAATGCTGGGGGACATCCCACCGGACCACGGTAAGATCTTTTTCACGTAAAGTACATCCAGATCGGGCCTTGTTTTGATAGCCATCCAGGCGTTCGGCCTAGGAGGCTAATGAGGCTAACGCGGTTATTGGTGATCAATAATCAGAAACGACGTCCCCCGTCCCCCCCTTTCATGCATACATGCGTAAGGATCGTACCGATCATATGCAGTTTGAGTTTTAACTGGAGCGTGGATTTAACGTTATTAGTTATTAGCCCTGTATCTCGGCTTCCAGGAAATAATAGACCAAATCCGGTATAAAGCTTATATCCACGGCGCTATAAAATGAGAACCTATTGATGAAAATCTTTTTTCTTTAAGCCATTTTGAAGGGACGGTTTATGGACTCAATTGACAATGAGAATGGACAGATAGCAATACTATAAAGTATAGATTTAGCTCTACAAACAGCCCCACGTTTGTTTACATTCCCCGGTCCTCTTGAGATTAATTAGACTCATCCCAATGGCCCTGAATGTGTTAAGTGTTTTGGTTCTGTATCACACTTAGCTCACGCTCAGCGTTCATTGCATATATCTCGCTTCAGCATATATACACTGAATAATTTCACAATGTACCTTTAAATGCCAGCATTCATCTGGCCACACCCCCATCCGCTTACCTATATAAGCAGGGATGGTGCCACACACTCATCTCCTTCTCAAATTTCATCACAAGCAACGTGTTGCTATATACCCACTTGACGTGGAGAAAGATATTTGCTGGAAAAGAAATGTTTACGGGGAAGGAAGCACAAGGAGATACGTTGACATCATATCTTTATTTTCTCTCTCACTATTTTCGAGAAAATACGGCGATATTGTCTTCGTACTGGAGTGTCTGGAAGATGATGATCATTCTAAAATCCTCCACCGGTTTTCGTATTGGGAGCACGCCGCTGCATGCCTCTCAACTGCAGTTCCTTGCTGTGTTGGTTGGGGTGAAACCTTTCAGGGCACAGCTGAACTGTGGACGCGCCGCTGTTGTGAGAAGCGGTGGGTTTTCAGGTTGGGTGAGTACTGTTTGCTAGCAGGCTCCACTTGTCTGTTAGTGCTATGGGGGCTAATTGATAATGTTTATGAAAACCGGCCCCAGGCTAGGGTCCTTTGTTCAGTCTCCTAGGCGACAGAAGACCTTGGTCTGAAGCCATTTTAGTTTTAACTAGTGGGCCGCGACCATTAACACTGGTGATCCCTGTGTTTTCTGGACGAGTGGATATCTCTCTGTCCCGTGTTAAGCCCCTTCTTTCATATCCAAATGAGAGTATTCCTTCACGAGGAGATATGTGCATGGATGTTCGATAGCGGAAGATCCATGTTCAAGTCAGCTACACAAGCCAGTTTGGTATTGTGCTGATTCCGTCGGGTGTTGGTAAAATCACCGTTGTAAAGCTGTGTTGACATATTGTTTCTCTTTTCTCTTAAAAAGTGAGGAGGGTTTCAGAACGGCGGCCTGTCTGGGTGAGTATTATATCATTGTGTACAAGTTCAGGTGATAGCTGCTTAGCTTACGGTTAGCCAGTCAGCTGTTAGCTGCGGCGTTAGCCTGCTGGGATCACTGCGTGGCCTACAGAGGTTGGGCCTACTGTTAGCCAGTCAGCTGTTAGCTGCGGCGCTAGCCGGTTGTGATCGCTAGGAAACGTTAGCTTGCTGCTATCGGACAAGGCCAGCGCGGGGTAGCTCCGGCTCCTCGCGCGCCGCCGCGAGCTTCCCTCTGGTCGCGTGCGCCGTTCGCTCGGCGTCTCGCAAGCAGGGGCAGTAGCGACTGACGGTTGGGGCGGCCGTTAGCTTAATGCTACTCTGTTGAACGTGCTTTGATTATAACATGTTTTACACTCTTGACTACGACGTCATCTTTGACAGGGGATGTTCGTCGACCCTGCCCTGAGCCAGGACGGCAAGGATTGCGTCAACAAAGAGGACTGTAGCGACTGGTTGGAGCGGCGACGCTGCCCAGTTCGACCAACACAGGAACGGCTGTGTTGTCTACGGGGTCTTGAGACTGCACTTCGCTGATCTACGTTCCGGGTAGGACAAGGTTTGGCCAGACCTTATAACACGTCTTCTGGCTTTACCTTTATAAATGTTTTGTGAATAACGATGTTTTCCCAAAACGTGTGTTGCTGCAATGCATTTAGGATACGACGCGAGTTATGTGTGAACTGTCTTTGTCACTGGCAGTTAGCTTCTCCGTGCAAATCGGGTTGTTACAGATGTGAAAATGATCTGGTTGTTGTGTGAGAAACATCATGTGTGTTTATATGTACCGTGTACTCACAACTAAGGTAACTAACCTATGAAGCTATGCTTAGTGACAAGTGAGTAAAAGAATGTTCTTTTCTCAGCCTGTGATGACAATGAACAGTGTGTTCACATATTAACAGGTTTTCCTGTTTTAACTGGCCGTATTAAGGGTAAAATAAGAGGATTGTGTTTCCCCCCGGTTCCCTGGGGACTTTTTCATCCTCCTATCAGACATGTTGTTGCACTACATTGTGTCTTTTGTGTGGTAGGGATGCGATGTAACTAGGGATGTCCGATATTATCGGCCGACCGATATTATCGGCCGATATCGGCAGTAAAATGTGATATCGGAAAATATCGGTATCGGTTTAAAAACAAAAAAAAACAATAACAATATTTGTTATATATATATCTAGTGAAATTATTAGTTACCTGAAATTATTCAGTTTTTTGGACGGGGAAACCCTGCATATATCGGTATCGGTTGATATCGGTTGATATCGGTATCGGAAATTAAGAGTTGGACAATATCGGAATATCGGTATCGGTAAAAAAGCCAATATCGAGCATCCCTAGATGTAACCCTTAGCTTGATTGCTGAGGTTGTGCTAAAACTGCTGGAGAAACTTTATTTTCCTAAAAGAAAGGATTGTTTGGTCGCTGTCGTGTGTGCTTAGCAAGGCCTGTGGCCGATACTAATCGAGAATTATGTATTCTCTCATTATGAAAAACGGCGTTCCTCTGTAGAGTGTTTTTGCCATTTTTTGTAGGTGATGATGGGTTGTGTGTGTCATGTGACCTACAACTGGGTTGGACTGGCCACAGAAGCACGTGTGTATGTTGGACCGGGGCTCTTAGAGAGCCCTCTCTATTCTGTGTTTTTTCCTTAGTAAAAATCAGATAGCAGGTTAGCTCATGCGCTGTGAAGCTGTCAAACGCTTCATAGAGCTGACTATGACTGTGTCATATTCTCTTTTTGTCATTACATCGTATCATGGGTGTGGGGTCGTAAAGGGGTGAACTGGTAACCTTTCCTCTCCCCCTTGTTTCTGTCGGTCAGGGGTACTCCCCCTGTCCTTCAAGGTTCCTGTCACGTTGCGGTTCGGCACGTTACGGGGTGGGGGGGGGGGGGGGGGGGGGGGTGGGGAGGGAGTTTCCTGGTCCCACGGCCTGGAATATTGGGCACCACAGAAATTCCCCCGCCATAGAGTACGTCACCGTGCGCGTCTCTGTTGGTAGGACTTCCGTGTGCTGTTCAGGTCCATGTGATGGATCTGTTTCGGGGGGATGGTCAGGGCTCCTCCTCACCAAGCGCCTTTTCGGGCCTTCTGTGAGTTCGGACTCCTCCTTCCATGTGAGGGAGCCTCCATCAGAGTACAGAGCCTTCCTCCTCAGATTGTCAAAGTGAGTGGACCCTCTAGAAGGTGTCCTATTCTATTGTGTATGTATTCGATTCAATTCGATTATTGAGTGTGTATGGGTTCAGTGATTCTTCCCCGGAGAGCCCTAAAACCATTTTTTTACATGGCTCAAGGTGCAATATATTCTTTTCAATCTGTACAGCTCGCGTGGGAAGTCTCTCTGGGGATCCCCGTCTCCTTCCTATGGGAGGGTGGTGGGATGTAAAAATGTGAAAAATGTTTACCCCCGGCTGTGTAGACTGGGATACATACTGTTGGTGCTTCCTTCTTTTCTATTCAAAAAGTGTTGGAGTTAGGAAGTGTCACACCCCTCTTGTCCCTGGGCGCCTTGGGGATTCAATGACAGGTCTAAATAGCCTGTTCATTGATGGGGGTGTGTCCCGACGCACGTATAGTGCTAGCTCGCTGTAAACAGGCGACTGACTGGCACGCCTTGGTTGCTTGAGGTTAAAACGGCGTTTTTATAAAGCAACTGAGATGGGGGTTTTTCCTCTTCCGGCGACCACATCCCACGACCTGGGTTGGTTATCGACGGATTCTCGTTCATGTCTGGGGGATGATGACGGAATGGATCTGAACATATGTAGAGGGGTCTCACGCCCTGGGGGTGGGCCACCAGGCGCGGTTCGCCCGAACGTCTGGGTGGCGCCTTCTTTTCATGTTAAGATCGACACGCATATCTGCCCTTTCTCCTGGAGTAGGCATGTCGGCGTGGTTAGGGCACGGGACTGGTTCTGGTCACGCTGGTCCGGATCAGTTGAACCCGTTGTCCGCCGGGGATGCAGATCTGCTGTTCTGGTACCCTGAGGGACTTGGGTTTTTTTCAGGGGGAAAAATGCCAGGTCGGTCCAGGTGTCACAGGGTTAAGCGCTATGGAGACCCTGGTTGGGTACGTTTTTACTCAGCACTGTCGTAATGGCTTACGGCCATGCCAACCGGTACACGCTCGATCTCGTCGGATCTCGGCCGCTACACAGGTTGGTCCTGGTTAGTACTTGGTTGGGAGACCGCCTGGGAATACCAAGTACGGTGTGCTTAGGGGCTGGTTCTCCATTCTTTTTCGCTCCTCTCTCACGCATGGCGAAGAGGGGCCTGTTGGGGTGGTCTTTGACCTCCTCTGGTGACCCTGTGCTTCCCGTATCGCCAGGCCCGGTCCGAAGTAATGTTTCGTCGACCCGTAGGCCTGGGTTAACCCTTTTTTGAAAACTGAAACACTTGTACTGCGGTATAGCCGGTGTATACCCGCAGGTGTGTTTTGGAGTTTTTTCTTGAGGGGTTATAGGAACAACCACCGCATTGGGTAATGCCAAGGTGGTTGATTCCCTGGTGTGTTGGAGCAGTGTCAACTCCCGGGTTCACCGTTTGAGGGTGCCCCTGCACGTTCATGACGTCTGCCAATCGTGTCAGCCTTCTCTGCCTCAACCCCTCTGGGTGGGGTTTTTTAAATGGAGGCTTGGTCATGCAACACCGCCAGCTTCCGCTCCTTCCGCCGGGGCGGCTGTGTTCAGCTGTCCCCTCTGGCGCCTGTCTCGTCCGCAGTCTCCAGGCTAGGGTTAATAGCCTGTTGCCTGGTTTTTCCCCGGTGCGCTGCCTGCTTCCGTTGGTTAACCTTTTTTGTGTGCTTACGGCCATGCTGACTGCCTGTTGCAGGGTCAGTGTGCCAGTCGGTGTACTATTGGGGGGACAGGGCCCGCTCGGCTGAGGGGCCTTTGTCCGAATACGCTGGCGATGTGGGGGGCGGGGCACTACGTGCCCACCTGGTGGGGTCTTGATGCTGGCATCATGGACTTCTCCGGGCCCCCATTCCAGGGAGTCCAGTCCTTTTGGTGGGTCTGGGTCTTCCTTCGCGCTCCGCTGCTACGGCCTTGCCACAGGGTTGGGTTTGTCCTTGACCCCGTGATTCTGGGGGCAGTAACGAGGTTGTTTCCCTCCGTTCGTTCCCGGGTGGCATGCGGGTTGTGCGTGTGTGTAGTCGTGGGGTCAAGCCACGGTCTGCTCACCCTGTGCGTTGAGTTGCTTGAGTGCCTCTTCGCACGGTCGGGTCCGTCGCCCTCCCGTGAAGCCACCAATAGGGGGGGTGCCCTCCATTAGGGTGGGTCGGGGGGGCTCGGCCCTCCCTGGTCTGATGGTTGTGGGGGGCCTCAGCAGGGTACATTTGTCGAGCTTCTAGCTCCCGCTCAGCTCCTATTATGCAATGAACGCTGAGCGTGAGCTAAGTGTGATACAGAACGTTAGGTTATGACTATAACCAAGTTCTGTTAACACTTAGTGAACGCTCAGCATTTAGACGCCGCTGCAGGCCCTTGATCTTTCATTGTGATGAAATTTGTTGGGAAGGAGATGAGTGTGTGGCACCATCCCTGCTTATATAGGTAAGCGGATGGGGGTGTGGCCAGATGAATGCTGGCATTTAAAGGTACATTGTGAAATTATTCAGTGTATATATGCTGAAGCGAGATATATGCAATGAACGCTGAGCGTGAGCTAAGTGTTAACAGAACTTGCTTATAGTCATAACCTAACGTTAATCAGAGTGTTTACCAATCGTATATTATCGTTTTTTTTTGTTCCAAGTGTTATTTTTGATTACATCAAAATAATAAAAGAAAAAAGACTCATTTAATCAGATTAATCACTTTATTCAAATTGAGGATTTAGTTTGAGGATATACATATATATAACGGTTGTGACAACGTCACCTAAAACTTCGATGCCTCGAGTGGGAGTTGAACCCCGGTCTCCCGCACGGGGGCCGACATCACAAACCGCTGCGCCAAGAAAGGATATCCCTCCTTCGAATCCCAAAAACTCAAACATGTTCCGTTGTGATGTCACAGTATGATGTCATAATAGAACATGCTACAACATTTGTGATGTCACAGTATGATGTCATAATATAACATTCTAGAACATTTGTGATGTCACAGTAGGATGTCATAATCAAACATTCTAGAACAGTGGTTCTCAAACTGTGGTACTTGGTGGTACTGCTGGTGGTACTTGAAAACATTTCCAAAAAAGCAAAAAAAAAATCTTGTAATGTCAGATAAAAAATGAAATACTCCTACTTTTCTGAAAAGAGTTGGTGTTAAATCTGACATTACAAAAAATCCATCAAAATATGTGTTGCTGCTAATCATTGACACATGCCTAGCCTGTAATAACCCCCCCAGACAAATTTACTTTGCATTTGATATATTGTAAATATTTTACTTTTTGTGTGTTTTTTTTAACAATAATTTGCGATGCCATCACACAAACTGGCATTTAAAGGGTAAACATTCAAAAATGTATTGAATATGTGTTTTCTTTTCTTTTTTACAATAATTTGTGATGCCCATCACAAACACTGGCATTTAAAGGGTACAAATTAAAAAAACTCCTGCACCAGAATGCAGGAAATTAAGTTTTTGTAACAAAATAATTGTGTGTGTGTGTGTGTGTGTGTGTGTGTGTGTGTGTGTGTGTGTGTGTGTGTGTGTGTGTGTGTGTGAGAGAGAATGACGGACACTTGCTTGCTGTGTGAGAGAGGGAGAGAGAGAGAGAGTGAGAAAGAGAGAGAGAGAGAGAGAGAGAGAGAGAGAGAGAGAGAGATAGAGAGAGAATTAAGTACATTTGCTGAAATACAGTTGTTCTTAATTTTCCCACTTGCTATGTGAGAATGTTAGTTATTATGTTCTCAATGCCCCTTGCATTGTATGAGTTGTGTGGAAGCGTTTGCTAGTTCTAGTGCTATCCCTTTGTACATTGTGGCTGTGTCTGACAAAAGTTAACAATAAATAATGGTATTAGGAATACATTTGCCTCCTGCGTGAACTGTGCATAGCTGAATAGACTGTATTTTAACGCCGGTCATATGGTGGTACTTGGAGAGCCAGCTACGTTCTCAGGTGGTACTTGGTGTAAAAAGTTTGAGAACCACTGTTCTAGAACATTTGTGATGTCACAGTATGATGTCATAATATGACATTCTAGAAAAAAAATTTGATGTCATAATCAAACATTCTAGAACATTTGTGATGTCACAGTATGATGTCATAATTAGGGATGGGTACCGAATTCGGTACTTTTGAGGTACCGAACCGAAACACGTCGGTACTACCGAGTATCGAATCAAGTGAGATACCAAAAAAAATAAAAAAAAAATAAATAACTTTTTTTTAACTTTTTTTTTTTAAACTTTTTTCTTTTCATGTCAACGTTCACACGCACAATATATGCTTACCTAGGATTTGACTTGATTCAACAACAAAGCAGTCGGAGCAATGGCAAGCCGAAAACTGTCGAAATTGTAGTTATTTGAAGTTTGGATTTTTTTTCCCACAACTGAGGTAGGTAAATGAGACTAAAGTACCGAAAAAAGGTACCGTTGGGTACCGGTATCGATTCACAGGTACCGGTACCAGTACCGGTATCGGTTCAAATGTGAAAGGTACCCATCCCTAGTCATAATAGAACATTCTAGAAGTTTGTGATGTCACAGTATGATGTCATAATAGGACATTCTAGAACATTTGTGATGTCACAGTATGATGTCAAAATCAAACATTCTAGAACATTTTTGATGTCACAGTATGATCTCATTATCAAACATTCTAGAACAGTTGTGTTCTATATAACAATTATCTCAAGATCTCATTGTGCATCTTGAAACAGTACTGAACAGATAGACTAAACAACATAGATTGAAGCCTGCATTTCTCAACCAAGGTGCCTTGCCTACCGTTTTGCTGTGGAAAGGTGAGTGTCCACAATGGCTAGCTAGCTGTTCTACTTGAATACTGAATGTTAATATTGAATCAGACAATATTGAATACCGAATGTTAATATCAGACCATATTGAATACTGAATGTTAATTCAGGTTGACAGTTTGACATCATTTGACAGTTGACAGGGGGCTGGAAAGTTGATTTAATAAAAGAAAAAATACTCATTTAATCAGATTAATCACTTTATTCAAATTGAGGATTTAGTTTGGGGATATAAAAAAAGAAATAATAACATTTTTAAAAATAGAACATTCTAGAACATTTGCGATGTCACAGTATGATGTCATAATCAAACATTCTAGAACATTTGTGATGTCACAGTATGATGTCATAATTGTATGACAGTGAAGTTATTGAATCTTTTTGTAGTGTCTCTTTTCGGTGTTGCACTTTTTAGACGGTCCCTGGCTGCGCACTTGCCTCACAGCCGACTGCACATAGAGATCAATATTATTAAATGTACAGCTCCGAGGACGCCTCGTTTAGGTGAAAATAAGGTTGTAGCTCATTGTCTACCTTACCACGATAGGAAAGAGGTGTCCTTTGTGTTTTAAAAACATTTCGCTTAAGAATTATTGACAGCGGAAATTCGAATCTGTGAATATCTTTCTAACTTTACCTAAGTCTCCCGATTGCGATACAATAAAGCGAATCTTCATCACAAATCATATTCTCAAAATAATCTGACGGGCAGATATTATTGCTGGCGGACCTATTGCAGACCACTGAACTAGGATATCTGTATAACATGCGTTTAGACAACACTATTTGGGACAGACCAAATTAGGCTATTACTTCACATAAAATATCATGTCTAAATGAAATGCACAAAACAAAAAATGTATGTATCATAACGTTACCCTGGTATAGATCTGTATGCATGTATTTATGTATTTATTCTAGGGCTGTCAGTTTATCGCGTTAATTAGATTAATTAATTACACAGCAAATTATCGCGTTATGAAAATTAACTCAAAATTAATTACAAAAAAAGAAGTAATAATTAATTTTTTTATTAATAATTTTTTTATCTCATTCATTCCATAAGAACGTAGAATACACATTTACAGATTTCTTTTTTATATGGTCCATTTGCATGTTCTTGGTATCTGATTCTAGGGACATCTATGGATCTCAGGGAATGTATTCCCAGTGTCAGAAATACTGTTTCCGTTACTAGGCTTGAGTAAATTGTAATGAACCAAATGAGAATATCAATACATTTTTTTTTTATCTTTGACTGTGAATAACACTATGCTCAAATTGACCAGACCTGAAAAATCTAAGCAAATTAATAGATGGAAGATGATTAAACAGAAGGTTTTGTAGATACAGTACTGAATTCTGCCATCCGGACACATGCAATTTGAAATATGATTATAGAATATAGAATATCAGGCATGAAATGGTTATGCGATTAAAATGCGATTAATTCATAAAAAAAACTGTACTCTTCTTTTAACACTAGACGGCTTCTTAATGTCATGTATGTTTTGACCGGGTGGAGTGGAGCTACCTATTCTACACCATGAAGAGATTTGGCTTGGGTAAAACATTTATCACCTGGGTGAAACTGCTTTATACCTCCCCTATAGCCTCAGTCAGAACCAACAACACACATTCTGAATATTTCCCTCTCTTTCGCTCTACTCGGCAAGGCTGCAATTTGAGTCCCTTATTATTTAATATCGCAATAGAACCATTGGCCATTGCTCTCAGATCAAATCCTAACATAACTGGTATTCATAGGTTTGGCATCGAACAGAAGACTTCACTTTATGCGGATGACTTGCTTTTATATGTATCGAATCTCTCTGTCTCTATTCCAGCTGTCCTTGACGTTTTCAGTTCATTCGGTGAAATATCAGGATATAAACTAAACTTAGATAAAAGTGAGCTATTCCCTCTGAATGCTGAAGGTCGAAATTACCCATTACATACTTTGCCCTTTAAAATGTCCCCACTTGGCTTCACATATCTTGGCATTCGTTTCACAGACAAATTTAAGGATTTATTTAAATTTAACTTCTCCCCTGCATAAAGACTTTGAACGATGGTCGCTATTACCCCTGTCCTTAACGACACGAGTCAACTCAGTTAAAATGAACTCCCTGCCAAAATTCTCATACCTTTTTCAATGTTTACTCATCTTTCTCACACAAGCATTTTTCCAGAAAATTTACAGTTTGGTGTCGCAGTTCATCTGGAATAGGAGAGTCCCTAGGCTCGGTAAAGCCCTCCTACAAAGACCAAAACCTCTGGGAGGGATGGCTCTGCCCAATTTTAAATTCTATTATTGGGCAGCCAACTTTAGAGCACTACAACATTGGGCAAGGTTTGAAGACACACCTTCATCCCCTGTATGGTTGCTTTTGGAATCCTCTTCTTCCAGCCCTGCCTCACTGGCTGCTCTTGCTCACGCACCTCTCCCTACTCTAAAAATATTATTGTCAAATCAACACTCAGGATATGGAATCAGTTCAGACGACATTTTGGTTTACAATCTTTTTCTTTACTAGCTCCAATTACAGCTAACCCTGTTCCCCCCCTCTGTGATGGATAGAGCTTTTCTCTCCTGGTCCCCTCTTGGTATTAGAACGTTCAGTGATTTATATATAGAAAATATTTTTGCATCATTTGAACAACTGTCTGACAAGTTTTCTCTTTCGAGGTCACATTTCTTCAGATACTTGCAAGTCCCAGAAGCCACTCCTATTGACACTTTACTAAAGCCTACACTGGTCACAAAGGGTATTATATCTGTCCTGTATGGCTTGATTTTCTCACTGCGTCCTACCTCATTAGAAAAGATCAGGAGGAGATGGGAGGAGGACCTGGGTGAGGACATCACAGAAGACCTGTGGGAGGATATTCTACACCGGGTCCACTCCTCTTCAATTTGTGCCAGGCACGGACTGATCCAATGTAAAATTGTTCACCGTTCACACTTTACTAAAGTCAGGCTAGCCAAGATCTATGGCAACATTGATCCCACCTGTGACAGATGCCACCGTGCCCCTGCTACACATAGTCACATGTTTTGGTCCTGCCCTTCCCTACATAACTTTTGGTCTGAAATATTTGAAACTATCTCAAATAGTATTGAGATCCCAATCAGCCCGACTGCCATAACTGCTTGCTTTGGTGTCTCTATCTCCCCTACTACCTTGTCTCTGCCACAATATAAAGCTGACCTGGTGGCATTTGTTATTCTCCTGGCTAGACGTCTCATTTTACTGCATTGGAAGTCACCCACTCCTCCATCTCACTCTATGTGGCTCAGGGATATTTTGCACTTTCTTAAGATGGAGAAAATAAGGTGTGTCATAAGGGGTTCTACAGCTAGATTTTATAAAACATGGGGTCGTTTCTTTACTTATGTTGGGGAACAAGGTTCAATCGACCCCCCCATAAATAATGCTCACTCCTAGCCTAGCACAGTCCAGTCGATTGACCCATCTACATGTGCAAATGTAACCGATGTCTACCTTCTCATTTAAAAAAAAATGTGTTCCATTCCTCTATTTCTGCTGTACAGTCCTTGTGCTGAGTGTACATATCTGTTTAATTGACTGTATGTCCGAAACAATATCTATATTTATTTTGTGGTGTACTCGCTTTAGTCTATATATTCAACAGACCTATACTTTGACTACTTATACGTAGCTTTGTGCAATATGTATATTATTTACATTCAACAGACCTATATTTTGTCTATTTATACATAGCTTTGTGCAATAGGTATATTGTTTATCCAACAGACCTATATTTTGACTAATTATATGTAGCTTTGTGCAATATGTATATTGTCTACATTCAACAGACCTATATTTTGACTACTTATATGTAGATATGTGCAATGCGTCTCGGCATATATGTGTACAATTTGACCTTGTGCTCATCTCATATTGCAACGAAAAAACTTCAATAAACAAAGTTTTGAAAAAAAAAAAAAAAATGCTATTAATTAGATTAATTAATTACAAATCCTGTAATTAATTAGATACATTCTTTTAATCGCCTGACAGCACTAATTTATTCATAACGTTATACATATTCGTTAACGTTAGATCGTGCATGGCTTTTACATTGAAAAATGTACTTATCACGTGGTTCCGTTCTCCATTCTTCACATCAAAAACGAAAAACGAACTATCAAAACGTACATGGACCAAAATCTGCCCATTATTTACTAATTTTTTTCATTTGGTTCTGACACCAAAATACGAAAAACAGCTCCGTATTTCAGTTTTCCCCCGTTTTTTCGATTTTGGTTTCAAACGGAAATAGGAAAACACCTCGTATTTTTTCGTATTTCCGTTTGAAACGAAAAACGAACTATCAAAACGTACACGGACCGTACAGCTGTGATCCTGCACTTAGCAGAATTAAAGTGGACACACTGTGTATCGTTTCAACCGCAAGAAACCAGTGTAAATCGAATTTTAGATTTGGATGCTATTATTGTTGGGGTCCGTGCACGTTTTGATAGTTCGATTTTCGTTTGAAACGGAAATACGAGGTGTTTTCCTATTTCCATTTGAAACCAAAATCGAAAAAACCGGGAAAAACAGAATTTGGTGTCGGAATCAAATGGAAAAAAAGGAGTAAATAATGGGCCGATTTTGGTTTTTGACCATTCCTTATTTCGTTATTCCTTTTTGATGTGAAGAATGGAGAACGGAACCACGTGACAAGTAAATTTTTCAATGTAAAAGCCATGCACGATCTAACGCTAAGGAATATGTATAACGTTATGAATAAATACATGCAGCTATACATGCTATACCAGGGTAACGTTATGATACATACATTTTTTTGTTTTGTGCATTTCATTTAGACATGATATTTTATGTGAAGTAATAGCCTAATATGGAAATAGCCTGTGTGGTCCGTGTAGCCTACACTACAACCTTGATTCTTGAATGGATCAATAAGCTGTGACATAGTCGACAAATCTGCAGGCTACATATAACCGTCAACAACTATTTCTGTTTAAAAAGGATTAGATTCAGATAGCTTTATTGTTGCATCTTTGTCATATTTCAAAACAGATCCAATACACACATTACAGAACAAATAATCATTTATTAGAGTTTTTGAGGACTGTATACCTTTACATCTGTACACATTCAAATGTACCATATAATGTATATACTCTCGTTTTAGAAACTCTGTCTATTAATCAGAGTTTCTGTAACTGAGGGGTACAATTCCCTGACTGTATTGATAAGTATGGTATCATTAAACCACTACCGATTATGTACTTTAACTACTGGCCACACAGTACATGATATAGATATGATGAACACTTTCCCACCATGAAACGAAGTCCACACAAATGTATAAATCGAATATTTTATATAGCAAAGGGTATATACAACGTTCACTTAATGACATTTATGATTTGAATGCACTTGTAAGGCAAATGAGTATTCGTAGGCAAATCAACATTGAATGTCCAATCTCTGGTTACGCAGGGAGCAAGTATACAACCTGGTTCTTTAGGGAACTATAGCGATGGTACTTAAATGATTATAGCTGGATACACTAAAGGGGGGTCCCGCTGGTTGTAAGTCAGTAGGGGGGGGGGGGTTAGGAGAGCCGCCGGCGATATCCCATCTGGCCAACGATTTCTTGGGAGAATTCAGAGTGCTGAACACGGTGCCCACAGAACCTCGGTCCACAGATGAATACAGCTGGGCCCTCTTGTAGACGGTAGCTGCCGGTCCACAACGAAGAGACGTGAGGCGACCTCACTCGGGGTAGAGCGCCGTCTCACCTGGACTCCTCTCGGGGGGTAGTTCCAACACTCAGCAGTGTTGGCTGTTATCCATGGCATAATCAAAGCACCCAAAGCAAGTAGATAATCCAAGCCGTGTAGGGCTCGCCGTCGTCCGGGTAAAGTAATCCAATGTGCAGGTCCACTCGTCCTGGCCCAGAACTCCTCGGATGAAAGCACCACACGTGGTCTGCCCAGCCTGGTTAAGACTCTAGATAACGCCAGGAACGATGGGGGTACTGCTCACTTTATAACTCTAACCGAACGATGCACCATACATAATAGACTATTATTAACTTAATAGAAATACGTCCCACTCGACGGTATAGTGCCAAACTATGACAATTCAACTATTAATCCACACGATGTCTCAATGCCTATTCTGAGGCCAAGTAGGCCATACTGCACCACACGTGGGTCGTGGGTGAGGCTTCACGTCTGTTACTAGGTTGGAGGGTAAAGAACTAATGGACTAAAAGAAAGTTCTACTTTACTTGCGCCATATATATATGCGCTGTGAACAAATAGTACCATTCGTATTTCGCCAGACGTATTCCTACGCGGAAGCGGGCTTGTAACGACATGTTCGTCGGCACGATTGAACTTTAACCAAGGGGCTTGGCTGCTGGCGCCAGGTTCTTGTCCAATGAGAGAATGAAACTATTATGGGCTGTTAGTAGACTAAAGGGATATTCAGTGTATATGTACAAGGAATATACAAGGGATATCAAACGATATACAAATACTATTAAATATATATCCATAAATAAATATATATATTCGGTTTAATCTGATCCTTCACAACAGCCGCCCCCTAATTAGTCCCACCTAATTAGCTAAGCAGAGACAGATTAACCGCACTGTCTACCACTCAAGGTCCGCTGTAAGGGTCAGTCAACTCACAAAGTCGTGGGGTCATGGTCGTCATCGATAGTGTCTGGGAGTCTGGGCAGTTCTATTAGCCTCGCCACGGGTCGTGTGTAAGTTCGCCCTTGGACGAGCACCTCGGCTGCTCGGACCTTGCCATCGGCACCGGTGATCACTTTGCTTACGCGGCCAGCCAGCCACATAGCTCTGGGTAGTGACTGGTCGATAATCATGACGACTGTTCCTTCTGTCAAATTTTCTCTCTCTTTTACCCACTTCTGGCGGGTCTGTAGAGACGGTAGGTAGTGGAGTAGGAAGCTGTTCCAAAACTTGTCAGCTAGTACTTGACTGTACCTCCACATTCTTCGGCCGTTCGCTTCTTCAGGCCTGTACATTGTCTGGGGTAGCGCGGGGTCCAGCCGCCCAATCAAGAGTGTGTTGGGGGTGACTGGGTCGACATCTGCTACATCACTGGAGACGTAGCCGAGGGGCTTGGAGTTCAATACTCCCTCGATCTCCGTGAGGACTGTCATTAGGACTTCTTCCGCCACAGTCTGGGCCCCAAGCACGGCGTACAGGGCTGTCTTTATAGAACGTACTTCTCGTTCCCAGGTTCCACCGAAGTGGGGTGCGTTCGGGGGATTAAACTGGAAGTCAATCTGGGATGGAGCGAGGTGGGTCTTAAGTTCTGGGCCCATAGCTTGGAAGCTCTCTCTCAGCTCTCTTTCTCCGCCTTTGAAGTTTGTCCCGTGATCAGACAACAATGTAGACGGTTTTCCTTTCCGTGATGTGAATCTTCGGAAGGCCATAAGGAATGAGTCTGTGCTCATGGTCGGAAGGAGTTCGATATGTATCGCTCTGGTGGTCATGCATTTGAATACAATACCCCACCGCTTCTCGGTTCCTCTTCCTTTCTTTATATACAACGGGCCAAAACAGTCCATGCCTGTGGAGTGGAATGGCTTGTCGCCGAGTCGGAGGCGACAGGGAGGTAGGTCAGCCATCCGGGGTATGCTGGGCTGCGTGCGCCACTTTCGGCAGTCTAGACAGGTTCGCTGGAAGCGTCGCACTGCTTCTCTTCCTTGAAGTATCCAATAGCGACGTCTGATCTCCGCGAAGACTCTCTCTGCTCCTGCGTGGTGTACATCCTCGTCGTATTTCTTTATGATCAGCTCTGTGACCTTGTGTCGGCTGTTCAAGACTATCGGGTACTTAACGTCATCCGGTAGGTCGGGGGCTCTCCGCAGACGACCACCCACTCTGATGAGATTATGGGCGTCGCTCTCGGGTGCCAGGTGGAGCAATCTGCTGTCTGATGGGACGGGCTTTCCTCCCTGTAGACAGTCTAGCTCATCGGGGAACGAGTCTCTCTGGGCTCGTTGTAGTAGAAGAAGTTCTGCTTCTTCGTAGTCAGCTGCTGAAATGTCGGCAGTGGGCTGAATCTCTGGGTGGTGCCACAGGAATGTCTTTAGCTGCGCACTCTGTAGGGTAATGCAATCATCTATGTTGGGGTCTGTGGAGGCGACTGTGCTCAGTCCACAGAACATAGGTTTCTTGTTCTCAGCCTCCTCTTTACTCGCTTCCCGTGGGGTGGGCGTAGGCCACTCTTCTTCCGGGAGCTTGAGGAACTCTGGTCCGTCACTGTAGATGTTGCGACGGGTGAGGTCATCTAGGGACATTCCCCGGGTGATGACGTCAGCTGGGTTGTGTTTGGTGTCCACATACCGCCAGCTCGCTGCTTCTGTTAACTCTTGAATCTCGGTGACTCTGACTCCCACGAAGACCTTGTATCTGCATGAATCAGACTTGATCCATGTGAGTACTGTCGTGGAATCTGACCACAAGATTGTTCTGTGCACCGGAATGGTGAGTTCACGTTGGATTAACGTGGCTAGATGCGCTCCTGCTAGGGCTGCGCAGAGCTCTAGACGCGGGATAGATTGTTGCTTTCGTGGGGCTATTCTTGAGCGAGCCAGGATGAAAGCAGTGTGTATCTCTCCTCCCTTCTCTTGGGCACGCAAGTAGGCCACCGATCCATAGGCTACTTCGGAGGCGTCGCTAAAGACGTGTAGATCCATCTTGCATGTCTCTGGCCTCACTGTGGGTGGGAAGTAGCTGCGGCGTATATTGACGCCTGGGAGTGAGCGGAGTTCCGTCTCCCACTCTCTCCATGTGGAGGCAAGGGGTGCGGGTATTGGGTCGTCCCAGCCCTGGTCCTTGTCCCATAGTGCTCGTACAATCATCTTTGCCCTGGTGGTGTAAGGTAGAATACATCCCAACGGGTCATATTGTCTGGCGAGTGTTCTGTACACACTCCGTCTGGTGGTCGGTATCGCCGTCGACCTTCCCTGCTCCGTGGTCAGGGGTTTGTGTCTATAGTGGAGCGAGTCTGTTTTGAAGCGCCAGACTAGTCCTAGTGTCATTTCTTGGGCTTCTCCTGGGATTGTCGCCATCCAGGTCTCGCTGCTGGCAGCCTTGTCCGCGGGGGAGAGGCTGCGCAATACGTGCGGGTCACTGCTGGCCCACTGCCTGAGATCAAAGCCGCCTTTGATCAGAGAGGCGCGGAGCAGCGCACGGCGTCGCCAGTCAATCTTCGTTACGTGTCCCGCTGTGATTAGCTTCTCAATCTCAGCGCGGTACACACTCTCTTGAGCGGGGTCTTTGGCTAGGCGCCGCTCTGTGTTCAATAGATACCGCTCCGTAGCGTCTTTCTTTGCGTGAAAGGTGGGCATTCCCTCTCGCCTCAGGAGTGGAGTTGCGTATCTCATCACTCCGCCGACTGTGACTCTCTTTGTCCCTTGCTCGAGGAGGTTTATGGCGTAAATGTCTTCTTTAGAACGAATGTCTTTCTTTTCGTTCTTAAAGGGCATTGTCTCTAGTGTCCATAGCCTCTCGACATGCTGCAGGAGAGTGGTGTCTTCTTCTGTCGCTCTGGAGTGGAGGCAGCTAGTGGCTGCTGTTCGGTTGAGAGATTTAGCGAGGGGGCCTTGTAGTGTCCACCCTAGGCGGGTCTCGACTGCTGCAGGACAGCCTCGGGGTCCTGTATGGACCTGGTCTATCGGGACTATGAGGTCTGCATGGTCGGAGCCTATCAGCAGGGTCGGGGTGGCGCCGTCTATGAGCGGGATAGGTAGTTGACGCAGGTGCACATATTTATCCATCAGCTTGGCGATGGGGTAGGTGTACTGTGATAGTCCTATTTCTTGGCTGGTGAAAGCATTTGTAATCCTATACCGTCGCTCTGGCTGCCCGCTTGCTGCGATAGTGAAGGAGACATTCTCGCCCTTTATCGTCTTTAAATCTCTTCTTATTGTCCGAATCGTCATTTGGTTCTCGCTCCCCCGCAGTCCCAGCTGGGCCGCAGCGGACGCGAGCAGAAGGGTCTTCTCTGACCCGTCATCAAGGACGGCGTAAGTGTCCATGACTTTATCTTGGTAGCTCAATGTTACACGGACTACCTTTAAGAGCACTTGGGCGCCGCTGCTGCTGGCGGGGTCAATGTACATGACACTTGCCTTGGTGCTGCTCGATGGTGCAGGTGCAGGCTTTCTTCTGTTACTGTCGTGTAGTACATCTAGATGGGCTCCGTCACACCGACTGCACCTCTTCTTTAGGCGGCATTCGGCTGCCATGTGACAGCGCGCACATCGGTAACAGCGCCTGTTGGACTTTATCCATTGACTCACTTCTTCTGCATTCATCTTTGTGAACAGGTCACATTGTGACAGCCAGTGTTCCTTCTCGCAGTACGGGCACACCATCTTCCACTTCTCTTTTCTCGAGGGGGTACTGTGGTTCTTACTGCTCGGTACTGATTCTGATTGGTGCATGACAGTCACCGATCTTCTTCCATCGTTTATTCTCCTGGGTCCCTCTCTGGAGCTTGGTGTGCTCCGCCCGAACGTATCCAGTCGTAAGCTGCTGACTTCTCTCGCCAGGAAGTCGGCTAGATCGAGGAGGGATGGTTCGGGACCGTTAGGATCACGGTGGTCTCTCTGCCGCCTGAAGCGCTCTTGTCTGGCGGGTGGCAGCTTCTCTAAAATCCTCTCGACGTTAGAGTTGGCGTATAGCTCGTGCATACCCTTTTCCCGTTGCGCTCCCAGCATCCCTACCAGGGACTGCACTTTTATAGACAGGTCGTCTAATGAGCGATTGTCTGTTGCTGGGGGTAGGCGGTCAATATGCCTTATCTCTTGGATTACGTAATCCCATATACGTCCATATCTCTGGTCCAGCGCTGCTAGAGCCGCGGTGTATGGGGTCGTAGAGGTGGCATAGGCTAGCGCTATATTGTGCGCTCGCTGTACTTTCAGGTGCTTCAGTAGTATTGCATACTTGTGGCGTTCATCAGCGACATCCACCATCATTGTCTCTAAGCACATCCGGAGCTCCGTGTACTGTGCTCGATTCTCATAGGTGAAGTCTGGAAACGTCGGTGTGGCAATGTATGACGCCGTGGATGGCTGATACATCGGCGAGCGTTGGGGGAGAGACCTCCTAGGCGAGTCTCCTCTTGCGCCTCTCTGTGGGCTGGTACCGGCAGGGTACCATGGCCCGCTGGTCCAGGTGCTATTCCTCTGGGCTGGTCGTGCGTCATGCTCACCCGTGAATAGAGTCGGGGGTCTGTAGCGCAGCGCCGCGGGGGTATAGCCTGGGCTGTACTGGACCTCCTGGTCCGGTGGAGTACTGTGCTGTCGTCGGGTTTGGTTCTCCTCCTCTCCCTCTTCTTCTTCTATCAGGTCCTCTCGATCCTGTAGTCGTTTATTTAGCTTCTCCGCAGTGTATGCCGCTCCTTCCTTGTAGCTGGGTCTCGCTTGGACCGGTCGGGGAAGGGGGTCTGCGGGGGGTATAGGCTTGGTCTGTTGGTCAAGTTCAGGGTCGCTTGCTCGGTTAGGGGATGCTGCCCTTGACTGTTGTCTCGACGAGTTCCTTGAACCCCTGGCGGAGGGAGAGGGTGTTGCCTTGGTGATCAGCTGCTCCATTAGCTGCGCTTGTAGTCTGTCGCGCTCGGCTTCGCGCTTGATGAAAGCGATGTCGCGCTCGGTTTCGCGCTGGATGAGAGCGAGGTCGCGCTCTGCTTCTCTTTGGGCACCGGCGGCGGCACGCTGGGTGTCTGCTCGGTCTCTTGCCATATTCTCTTCCGTCTGAAGGCGTCTCATCTCCAGGCGTATGCGCTCTTCTTCGCTCCGTTGCTGTGTCTGGAGTCGATCGCGTTCACCCTGAAGTCGATCGCGTTCACCCTGGAGTCGATCGCGTTCGGTAGAGGCTGTCAGGCTGACGAGGAACGCCTGTGATAGCATCCTCTCCCCTTCGCTGGGGGAAGACGGTTGTAGAGGTGAGCCGCTCCTGGCGGTACTCGTTGGGGAGTCCTGGAGCTCTATTTCCTCGGCGCTCTCCTCATCTTGTTCCGTGCAGAGTTCTCTCTCTGTAGGGTTGTCTTCTTCCCGTGGCTGGTCGGGGACTACTTCTTCGGTATTGGCGGGGGGTAAAGGCATGTCAGCTCCCTCCTGGTCCCCACCGTGAGCTTGGTCAGTTACATTAGAACCCACTAGGGCCTCTGTGGTCGGGGTAACCTGGTCGTTAAGGTCAGACATAATTTTACTTTCTACTTTTACCGCGTTTACCGTTTGTCGAAGGCTAGGTAGTTGACTGACAGCGTAATCCTCTAAGTACTGAGGTGTCTGTCGTCTGCGCCGCGGGCGTTCTACGTTAGGAGGACCGTTTCGTGGAGTGTTCATCATAGGCCATTTCAATATTAATAACACTATATTAATATTACACTAGTTACCCTCCGGCTCGAAGGACCAATTGTAACTGAGGGGTACAATTCCCTGACTGTATTGATAAGTATGGTATCATTAAACCACTACCGATTATGTACTTTAACTACTGGCCACACAGTACATGATATAGATATGATGAACACTTTCCCACCATGAAACGAAGTCCACACAAATGTATAAATCGAATATTTTATATAGCAAAGGGTATATACAACGTTCACTTAATGACATTTATGATTTGAATGCACTTGTAAGGCAAATGAGTATTCGTAGGCAAATCAACATTGAATGTCCAATCTCTGGTTACGCAGGGAGCAAGTATACAACCTGGTTCTTTAGGGAACTATAGCGATGGTACTTAAATGATTATAGCTGGATACACTAAAGGGGGGTCCCGCTGGTTGTAAGTCAGTAGGGGGGGGGGGGTTAGGAGAGCCGCCGGCGATATCCCATCTGGCCAACGATTTCTTGGGAGAATTCAGAGTGCTGAACACGGTGCCCACAGAACCTCGGTCCACAGATGAATACAGCTGGGCCCTCTTGTAGACGGTAGCTGCCGGTCCACAACGAAGAGACGTGAGGCGACCTCACTCGGGGTAGAGCGCCGTCTCACCTGGACTCCTCTCGGGGGGTAGTTCCAACACTCAGCAGTGTTGGCTGTTATCCATGGCATAATCAAAGCACCCAAAGCAAGTAGATAATCCAAGCCGTGTAGGGCTCGCCGTCGTCCGGGTAAAGTAATCCAATGTGCAGGTCCACTCGTCCTGGCCCAGAACTCCTCGGATGAAAGCACCACACGTGGTCTGCCCAGCCTGGTTAAGGGGTACTGCTCACTTTATAACTCTAACCGAACGATGCACCATACATAATAGACTATTATTAACTTAATAGAAATACGTCCCACTCGACGGTATAGTGCCAAACTATGACAATTCAACTATTAATCCACACGATGTCTCAATGCCTATTCTGAGGCCAAGTAGGCCATACTGCACCACACGTGGGTCGTGGGTGAGGCTTCACGTCTGTTACTAGGTTGGAGGGTAAAGAACTAATGGACTAAAAGAAAGTTCTACTTTACTTGCGCCATATATATATGCGCTGTGAACAAATAGTACCATTCGTATTTCGCCAGACGTATTCCTACGCGGAACCGGGCTTGTAACGACATGTTCGTCGGCACGATTGAACTTGAACCAAGGGGCTTGGCTGCTGGCGCCAGGTTCTTGTCCAATGAGAGAATGAAACTATTATGGGCTGTTAGTAGACTAAAGGGATATTCAGTGTATATGTACAAGGAATATACAAGGGATATCAAACGATATACAAATACTATTAAATATATATCCATAAATAAATATATATATTCGGTTTAATCTGATCCTTCACAACAGTTTCCAACGCCAAGGTCTATATGACAGGCGTTGTACTCTTAAACAGCTGTATATTTGTAGATCTCGTATGTCATAAATGTCTGGATGTAACAGTACTGTCTATCTGTATGTCATGTATGTCATATATGTTATGATGAATTGAAAATGGGGGACCCTGATGTAAACAAGACAAAAGTCTTTCTCTGGTCTGCATCCCCTTAACACTTTGGTTGCCACTTGTTAACATGGTAAAACGTGGTTGGATGCCAGCACCCACTTCAATGATAGCGTTGTGAACGCATAGTCTCTGTCTTAAATTATGGCTATGTGTCTAATCTGCCCGTCGTTTATCAATGACTTGTTTGCAGTCAACATTGTCGAAACAGATTGTTTTTTTTAATCGGTTAATTTTCATTTTATAGCATTTTGAAAAGCCCTAGTTTTTCAGGGAAATATATAGATTCCGTGATAAACCTCCTTTACTGGAATATTCTGGCATACACAAAAAACGTTGTAATTTTCGGCCTATTTATGAATCGTTTTCAAATAAACGCTAGATTATCGATAGTATATGTGTACTTATGCACGCTATATAAGCAATCTGAAAAATATATTCTCTTATTTCCTGATCAGCGCGCACACACACACACAGGGCAGACGCTGATATATAGGTCAAAACAGATCCGATTACCCCAAGATTGGTAAAATAAATTGCTTACCTCAGATCAGATGTTCTCCAAAAAGATTATTCCAATTCCTGATCGCCACTCCAAATATCGATCGCGTTTATTGATTCAGCGTTGGGTACTGTAAATATGTATTCCACGTTGTTTTGCGGCTCGGTGATCACTTGGATCCTTCAGTTGGCTTGACGGAAAAGTAAAATGAGGAAACTGCCCCCCCCCCCCCCCCTTCATCAGTCTAATCTAATGGGGTGCAGTTACACAGGGAGAGACGATAGGGGGCGGTATTTTCCCAATGGAGCTCAGAGAGAGTCTGCAACACTAGCGTGAGGCTCGATTGATGAAATATGAATATATGAATTCAAATCGCTAATAAAAAAAAATACGACAAACAAACGCTATATAGTGTTGCTGGCATTCAACTGGCGGCATGAACTAACGACAAAACGCGTCCGTGACACTCAAAGTGTTAACAATTGTATGTATTGAGCCATACTGTATTGTACCCATTCTGCAATCTGTTAATACAAAAAAAAAATTAAGTCTGCTGTGTACTTCGGCGCACGCCTCACATATCGGCAATCGACAGGCAACAAATAGGGCTTTAATATATATTGTATTAAAAAATATGCACACCTGAGCCACTAGATGTCGCCAAAGTAGCACGTCACGCCGGTGGGCAAATCGTCCTTAAAACGTGCCGGGGCCGGGCCGGGTCGGTGCCAGTTAAGAGGTTAATATCAAGTCCAATGTCTCAAACTTGAACCTTTGTTCTCAGGGTGCAGACATGGCCTCCGCCAGCAGCCTCCTGTCTGAAGAGCAGTTCCTGTGTGCCATCTGTCTGGCCGTCTTCAACAACCCCGTCTCTACTCCCTGTGGACACAACTACTGCCAAGCCTGCATCACACAGTACTGGGATAGCAGCGACCAGTGTCGGTGTCCCTTATGCAAGAAATATTTCCACAAGAGACCAGATCTCTTAGTCAATACTTTCATATCCGAGATGACCGCTACATTTGAGAAGTCGACCGCGGAGCAGTGGCCCGCTGGCCCGGGGGAGGTGTCCTGCGACGTCTGCAGCGGGACCAAGCTCAAGGCCCTGAAGTCCTGCCTGGTATGTCTGGCGTCTTACTGCAAGACTCACCTGGAGCCTCATCACGTCTCCCCGGCGTTCAAGAAACACGAGCTGATCCACCCTGTGGAGAACGTCGTTCCCCTGAGAGAAGAATATGAAGGGAGGAAGGCTCTGCTGCGGAAGACGGTGGCTGAAGTTCAGCAGATGATCGCGGAGAGACAACTAAAGAGCCGGGATATCAAAGTCTCGGCAGAGTTCAGCAGGAAAGACGCAGCCAGAGAGATGGCGGAGAGCGCCGAGATCTTCCCCGCTCTGGTGGATCTTATTGAGAGAAACCAGCGGAGGTCATTGAGGGGATCGAGTCGGAGCAGAGAGCGACAGAGAAACTGGCGGAAGGCTTCCTCAAAGAGCTGGAGCAGGAGATCACCGATCTGGAGAAGAGAGGAGCCGAACTCTGGCAAACTGAAGACCACCTCCACCTCCTCCAGAGCTTCCCGTCCCTCTCCGTCCCTCAACCCACCAAGGACTGGACCAAAGTCGCTGTCCATCGGTCGTCATATGCAGGGACGGTGAGGAGAGCCGTGGCCCAGCTGGAGGAGACACTCTCTGGTGAGATGAGGAAGTTATGCGATGCGGCAGAATGGAAGCTGATAAATGCAGTAGATGTCACTCTTGATCCTGATACGGCACATCCCAATCTCCCACTGATACCGATCTGGAGAAGAGAGGAGCCAAACTGGAGAAACTCTGGCAAACTGAAGACCACCTCCACCTCCTCCAGAGCTTCCCGTCCCTCTCCGTACCTCAACCCACCAAGGACTGGACCAAAGTCGGTGTCCATCGGTCGTCATATGCAGGGACGGTGAGGAGAGCCGTGGCCCAGCTGGAGGAGACGCTCTCTGGTGAGATGAGGAAGTTATGCGATGCGGCAGAATGGAAGCTGATAAATGCAGTAGATGTCACTCTGGATCCTGATACGGCACATCCCAATCTCCCACCGATACGGCACATCCCAATTCACTGGCTGCATCTTCACGGACAAAAAAATCGTCGTGGTGAAAACTACCTCCCTCTGATTATCTCTCCTGTCAATAATAGCAATTGAAGAGGGGGCTCAGGAAGTGGAGCGGTCGTCTGGTAAGCAGAAGGTTCCCGCTTCGATTCCTGCTCCTCCCGGCAGCGTGTTGAAGTGTCCTTGAGCAAGACACCCCTAATTGCTCCTGATGAGCAGGTTGCCGCCGCCGTCGGTGTGTGAATGTGTGAGTGAACGGGTGAAAGTGAGGCATAAATTGTAAAGCAAATGATGTTCTCTGAAGTCTGTAGAACATGATTTGTAGGCCAGGACACCTCTGCAGCACGGTGCTTCATTTAGAGCTCTCTCTCTGCAGCACGGTGCTTCATATAGAGCTCTCTCTCTCTCTCTCTCTCTCTCTCTATCTCTCTCTCTGCAGCACGGTGCTTCATATAGAGCTCTCTCTCTCTCTCTCTCTCTCTCTCTCTGCAGCACGGTGCTTCATATAGAGCTCTCTCTCTCTCTCTCTGCAGCACAGTGCTTCATGTAGAGCTATCTCTCTCTCTCTCTCTCTCTCTGCAGCACGGTGCTTCATGTAGAGCTCTCTCTCTCTCTCTCTCTCTCTCTCTCTCTCTCTCTCTCTCTCTCTCTCTGCAGCATGGTGCTTCATGTAGAGCTCTCTCTCTCTCTCTCTCTCTCTCTCTCTCTCTCTCTCTCTCTCTCTCTCTGCAGCACGGTGCTTCATTTAGAGCTCTCTCTCTCTCTCTCTGCAGCACGGTGCTTCATTTAGAGCTCTCTCTCTCTCTCTCTCTCTCTCTCTGCAGCACGGTGCTTCATTTAGAGCTCTCTCTCTCTCTCTCTCTCTGCAGCACAGTGCTTCATTTAGAGCTCTCTCTCTCTCTCTGCAGCACAGTGCTTCATTTAGAGCTCTCTATGCAGATGAATGAATGTTCTTATTCCACTGTTCAGTAAAACTAATGTTCTTATTCCACTGTTCAGTAAAACGAATGCTCTTATTCCACTGTTGAGTAAAACGAATGCTCTTATTTCACTGTTGAGTAAAACTAATGTTCTTATTCCACTGTTGAGTAAAACTAATGTTCTTATTCCACACTGTTCAGTAAAACTAATGTTCTTATTCGACTGTTGAGAAACTAATGTTCTTATTTCACTGTTCAGTAAAACTAATGTTCTTATTCCACTGTTCAGTAAAATTAATGCTCGAATTCCACACTGTTCAGTAAAATGAATGATCTTATTCCACTGTTCAGTAAAACGAATGTTCTTATTCCACTGTTGAGTCAAATGAATGATCTTATTCCACTGTTCAGTAAAACGAATTATCTTATTCCACTGTTCAGTAAAACAAATGATCTTATTCCACTGTTGAGTAAAACCAATGATCTTATTCCACTGTTCAGTAAAACGAATGATCTTATTCCACTGTTCAGTAAAACCAATGATCTTATTCCACTGTTCAGTAAAATTAATGATCTTATTCCACTGTTCAGTAAAACGAATGATCTTATTCCACTGTTCAGTCAAACGAATGATCTTATTCCACTGTTCAGTAAAACAAATGATCTTATTCCACTGTTCAGTCAAACTAATGATCTTATTCCACACTGTTCAGTAAAACTAATGTTCTTATTCGACTGTTCAGTAAAACTAATGGTTTCCTGTATTGGAGGTTACTCACCCTGGGAGATGAGCAGGATTGGAACCAGTAGTACCAGCATGGTAGATAACAACCTGCAGAGAGAGAGAGAGAAAGATCGATAGAGAGGAGAGAGAGAGCAAGAGAGAGAGAGAGAGAAACCGAGATAGATAGTGAGCGAGAGAATGAGAAACAGAGATTAATAAGAATGAAGTTTGAGAGGGAGGGAGAGAAAATGATGGAGCATGAGAGAGAGAAACATAGAGAGAGTGAATGAAGGGGACAATAGATAGAAGACGATTGAGGTGAGGGAGAGACGAGAAGGAAAGGTGCAACAGATGGGAGTGGGGTGAGAGATGGAGAGAGGAAGGGAGAGTGGGAGAGAGAGGGAAGGAGGGAGTAGAGGTAGGGAGGTAAAGAGGGAGGGAGGGAAGGAGGAGGGAAATAGGGTTGGAGGTAGAGACGGAGGGGGGAGGAGGGAACGGAGATAAATTAATTAAAAGAGGAAAACAGATAAGAGAGACGAGAACGAGAGAGTAATAGAGGGAGACAGAAAGGTTAGGATGGAGGTGAAGAGAACAAGTCATTTAAGGAGAGAGATAAAGGGAGAGGGAATTAGTCGCAGGAGGAAGAGAGACATGGTGGAGAAACAAGTAAATAATGGAGGTGGAGAGAGACAGAAAGAAAGACAGAGAGAGAGACAGACAGAGAGAAACTATTTAATTAATTGAGGGAGAGATAAATTGAGAGTCAGAAAACAGGAGGAGAGAGAGAAAGAAAAGAAAAATAGAAAGAAAGAGAGATGTTCTAATCGAATCTACTATTCTATGGCTAATAAAATATATATTGAAAAATCATTCCCTGGGCTGGGATCAATTAACTTTCGATTAGATCGCTTCAAAAAAAAATTAGTCCCCATGAAACGGCTAGCAGAACACTATTTGATTCCACATATTTATGAGTTTCCTGTAAAAAATAAAATAAAAAGGAAGCGGCTGAGTGCTAGCTTAGTTACAATGCGGTAAATTTCATTCTAGAAAGCATTTCATTGGATTGTAGGAATGGGGTAGTATACGCCCTGTGTGCAGAATGACTCAACAACTTATTTTTTTGTGATCAAATTGTTTTTATTTATTCTCCCACATGAAACAAGACCCAACACAATACAGTAACAATAATAATAAACAAGACATCACAGGACAGGAATACTAATAATAACAATAATGAGAAGACAATCAAATTAAATCAATAAAGGAAAGAAATATATATATATACATATACAGTACATATTATTACATACTATAAAGTGAAACATCCCGAGCCCCCATCCGCCCCGACAGCCACGGTCCCCACCCCATGAGGACCCCAAACCCAGCGAATCATCACGCCTATTTAACACTCTGACTCCCCGAGACCCCTAACCAGGGGCCCGCACCATCCCGAGACCGTGACCACCAAACCCACAACATCAAGGGCCCAAAACACCCCACTCCATAGAGAAATAAAATAGAAAATAATAAAAAAGTACAATTATAAAAATAAAATTATATTTCTAAAGACATTTCTAAAAGACATTTCTTCCCCCCCCACCCCAGGACCCCCCGAGACCAACCATCTCGATCTCACTCTGCCGATACCCACAGCTTAATGTTAGATTCTTTAACTCCAATTGCCCGAGCTGTAAATTACATCTAAGAATGTTAAAGCCCAATTCATTATTGTAAGTTTGTCAGGTTGTTTCCATCTTATGGCTATACATTTTTGGCTGCTGTAAATCCTGCTAAAATTAGTATTTTTTGCTGTATAGAAGCCGGCAGCTGGGAGATATCATTCAGGAAATGGTGTCGCTGCGGATAGTGGTATTGTGAAGGCACATTATGTCGGAAAGCTTAGTGGTTATGGTTTTCCAAAATCGAGCGACCGGTGGGCATTCCCAGAACATGTGTAGGTAGGTGCCAGTGACCCACAGGGCGCATTGGGTGCACCAGGAGTCAGCCACAAGACCCATCATACACAGTTTCCTAGGGGTGAGATATGTTCTATGAATATAGTTAAAGTGTACTTGTTGATGATTGGGGTTACGGGAGGCCAGTGTAATATTAGTCCAGACATCATGCCAATCAAACTCAGGGTCCAGTTCTGGAATGTCTTTCTGCCAAATTGTATCTAAGGGGAGGTTCTTGTATGTGGACTCGAGTAAGAGTGTATAAAAGTCTGAAACGAAACCCTTTGAGTTAGTTCTGTCTCCGAAGAGTCTAAAAAAGGGGTGTCGATGTAGTGGCTGACCCCACGGGACCGCATGCGCGCTGAGCGCCGCCCTCAGTTGGAAATAAAAGAAAAAGGCACCGGGAAGGTCATAAAACTCTCAGGTCTTGAAACGTGCGAAGGCCGGTTCCATCATAACCACCCCCCGGAGTGGATTCCCTTCCTCTCCCATTGAGGGTTGTTAATGGGTTTATGCCCAATAAGTAATTGTTGGCTATGAAATATTGGGGAGTGGAGGTGCCACGGGCATTTGATGGTACAAGACCTCTGTGCGTTATGCCATGTCATGGGAGATGATAGGACCAAATCGTAATTGGCATTTTCTAATCGAGGTGTTGGAATAGATTACATCTTGTGGATAGACTGTCGCTTCCTCAAGTCACGCCACCACACGGCAACCTCGGGGTCAAACCAGTTAATCAGGGGCCTCAGTGAGAAGCACCAGAAATAGAATTTTAAATCTGGAATTGCCAGACCCCCATCCTGTTTCCTGCGCTGAGCGGTGGTTCTTTTGATTCTCGTCACTTGTTGTTCCAAATGAATTTAGTTATTGTAACCCCCCCCCCCCCCCCCTACAGCTCTGTTCTCATCCACCAACATGTTTCACCCTTAAACAATCACATAATTAACACTACGTGGGACAAATCCTGTAGCAAACAAATACTTTTATTAAACCATTGCAATAGTTTATTTTGGTAGCATTAGAATTAGAATCGACTGATTTCATTTTATGAATTGCATTATAGAGATGTGCTTTTTTAATAGATAGAATAGATTCTCGAATGCCACCGCCCCCCTCCCCATGTCGTACTGTGTGAGTGGGACCTTCCCAGGCAGTTGCCTGCCTAGCTCACAGTCACAAACGGGACCTTCCCAGGCAGTTGCCTGCCTAGCTCACAGTCACAAACGGGACCTTCCCAGGCAGTTGCCTGCCTAGCTCACAGTCACAAACAGGACCTTCCCAGGCAGTGCCCTGCTTAGCTCACAGTCACAAACAGGACCTTCCCAGGCAGTGCCCTGCTTAGCTCACAGTCACAAACAGGACCTTCCCAGGCAGTGCCCTGCCTAGCTCACAGTCACAAACAGGACCTTCCCAGGCAGTGGCCTGCCTAGCTCACAGTCACAAACAGGACCTCCCCAGGCAGTTGCCTGCTTAGCTCACAGTCACAAACAGGACCTTCCCAGGCAGTTGCCTGCTTAGCTCACAGTCACAAACAGGGCACCCACCCAAGGTTAATTGATCTGACGTGACGTGCAATCAGCGATAGAAAAACGCACCATTCAGGAATAATAATTTAAAAGAATAATAATAATTTGAAAATAATCGCCTCCTCATGCTGCACTCTGGGCGGCTGCCTCATGGTGCCTAAGTCCACCCCTGACAGATGGTCCAGACAACACAGCAGGGCGGTCCATTAGCTGCAGTGTGGCCATTAAATGCCTCCGCCAGTGGCGGCCCGTGGATGCTTCGCCACTAGGGGCGCTATACCAAACATTTTGCAAACATGTACAGTACCACGCAACCGACTCATGGCAAGACGTGATCGATTCGACTCACGCTCACGGCAATGAATCGGCTCTTATGAACGAGTCGCTCAGCTGTTACTACAACAACACACAACCAGTCAAATAAAGTATAGTCTAATTCACAACTTGAAACACAATATATAAATAGAAAAGTTAGAAACAAAACTCGCTCCGTCTCCAAACACACGCAGATCTCTCCCTCTCTCCTTCTCTCTCACACACACAGCGCGACGTGGAATCGATTCGTTACACAATCAGACCTATTATATACCAAGAATAACTTCAGTATGAGTACAGGGCTGTACACATATTTTGCATATTGTTAAACGAGCCAAGGCTAGCTATTAAACTATCGATATGAATCGAAAATCTGGGACCCTGATGTAAACAAGACAAACGTCTTTCTCTGGTCTGCATCCCCTTAACAATTGTGTGTATTGAGCCGTACTGTATTGTACCCATTCTGCAATCTGTTAATAAAGTTCTCATTCATTCATTCATTCAAACATAGACGATATTGAACAAGCCATAATCCACGTATTTTCAATCCAAAAGCGAGAGAGAGAGAGAGAGAGAGAGAGAGAGAGAGAGAGAGAGAGAGAGAGAGAGAGAGAGAGAGAGAGAGAGAGAGACTCACTGTTTAGTTGACACGTCCAGGGCAGGAGGGCTTGCCTTGATAAAGTAGTGTATAATCCACTGTTGATGTATTCCAGACCACTGTCCACTGTGTCCAGACTGCATCCGCCATATAGCTTGTTAGCCAAGTGTTAGCTTGTTAGCAGTTAGCAGCACCACAACACAAGTACTTCATTCCTTTGTCCATTTCCGCTCGAACAGACTGCAAACTACCTGGCGTTCTATCGCCATGCTCTAAGACAAACTCTAACCTTAACCAACTTTGAAAGAGTGCCTAAGCTTAACAGTCTAAAGAACTTGCAGTCACGGCACGCTCTAAGACAAACAGCTGCCTGCATCACCAACCTAGGAATAAGCTAGAATTGGAACATTAGAAATTGGATTCGGCCAATCAGAGATCGTCTCTGTGAAATTCTGCTACGGAAAAAAATACTGGCGTCGGCCAATCAGAGAGCGTCTCCGCGAAATGCGGCTACAGAAATTCTTGACGCTACTGGCTAGACTGCTTCAAATCGCGCCCGGATTCCAACATAATAGTCATATTTCAACGCACAACGCGTTATGCACTGATTGGCTGTGACGGATACAGCGATCAAACTGTGACGCTCACTCAGAGCGCTATCGCGTCTAGCCCGGGCCGAGAAATACGAAAAAATAAAAAAATATAAAAAACGTCACTTCCTGCTCAGGAAAACAAGTGTTTTTTTTATTTTAGATAATAACGTTATATTGTGCATTGGAAATACAAACATACTTAAAATGAGTAAATATTATTCATTTTAAACATGTTTATATTATTTATAGGGCTATAAAACAAAAAACTAAAAAGTTTTATTTTCTTCTTCTCTGATTTAACAGCAGGTGGGGCGGCGCCCGTGCGCCCCTAGTGGCAGAGCCGCCACTGGCCTCCGCAGTGATTACTGTGAAAAACATACACACACATTACCAAACCAAGTACGTTCAAATGTGGTCATTTCAGACGTGGACCATCTCCCTGTATTTCCTCCCGAATGCAAATCCTCAGCTAATGGGCCATGAAAATTAAAATACACTCTTCAAAACACTACACTTCAAGATATAAATAATGGCCACGCGGAAACATCATTAGTGGACGGCCTCGTCTCCAAGTCCCCGGAGAGCACAGACGCTCCGCCGTGACTGCACCCAACGGACGTTATCATTTACGACTCTATACATGAAACGAGACTGGAGGAGGTGACCCTTTGAGGTGAGCAATCACATCGGTGCGATCGGGGGTTTGAGAAGGTGAACATATAATCGGATGATTATGTCACAATGGTCGTTGAAAGCTAGAGTTCTACAGTTCCAAAATAGACCTCTAAGAATGAAAACCTGATACATCAAAGGGTTTGAGAGACCATCACCCCCCCCCCCCCCCCCCACACACACACACACATGTTCATTTAACCTGTATTTAATCTGGAAAGATCATTGAGAGCAAGATCTCATTTGCGATGACGAGATGTACTACAGCACAACACATACAAAAACAACGGAAAAGTCAATCAATTAAACAATTTATAAAAATGTATTAAAACAACTACAGACCGAGGTGAAATGGTTGGCTATTAAAACAACTACAGACCGAGGTGAAATGGTTGGCTATTAAAACAACTACAGACCGAGGTGAAATGGTTGGCTATTAAGCGTAAGCCAATCAGCAGAGTGAGTATGATAAGGTCCAGAGTGACACACTGCCTCAACAGGCCTGTTTGTTTTGCAGAGCCTGAGCCAGTATACTTACATTGTTCTCAATGCTGAGTGACCATGGCCTGCGATGAAGACCTCACGAATCTCACTGAGGGGAGAGAAGAGAGAGAGAGAGTCGCGTTTAATCCAGGTGTACCGTCCCACATGCAATCGATAGAATTATGAGAGCTGAACAATCTACTGATGACATAACAATGGTCACTGGTCATTGAATCCTATAGTCAAATAAATCAAAATCAGAATGTACACCTGCGCAGATGTTCTTTTTCTCTACACAAAAAAGCACAAAAAAAAAAGAAAATCTTCACATCCACAAAAAAAATAAAGATAGAATTGGAATCGATGTCGGATCATTCAAATTAAACTATCCAATATTGATTTCCTCTATATGTTTACCCTAATATATATATCTGAATATACCTGCATATAATCCTTTCTATATACCTATTTATACACCTGCATATAACCCATATAACTATGATAACATAGACAATAAATGATAAATGGTACAATAATGCTGTATATATATATTTATCCACATCTGTCTGTATACCTGCAGATAATCCTTTTTACATACCTGTAGATACTATATCTATATCTGTACATTTCCCTTACCTACTCTTACTAGTTATACCGCTGGCCAGTATGACTTAGTATCATAGTGTCTAGATATACCTGTATCACATAATAAATAATACTACAACTCTGTACATACATCTGATTGTAGCACTATTATTCAGTAGTACTAATTTATTATGTTATACCCTGATTAATCACCTGTACATTGCATTTTACTATTGCACTTTACTGTTACATTTTAACTATCATTGTACTGTAACTTGTGGTGTATGATGACAATACATTTTAACCTAATCTATTGTATTAACCTGTGGTTGACTGGGTCCAACCTGGTGGTGTCCAGGCTCTGTGAGATGCAGGCTGAAGGCCACGCTGCCGGGACGCGTCAATACTTTTACCTACGGATTTCCAGTTCCGCCTGCGCGTTCTGCGATCTGATTGGCCACTGACGTTTCTGGTCGTGTGACATGTGCGGCCAATCGTGTGACGCCGGTTTCTTTCACCGGTTAAGCTTAGGCACTCTTTCGAAGTTGGTTAAGGTTAGAGTTTTGTCTTAGAGCAGGGCGATAGAACACCAGCCCTGATTCCAAACTCTAACCTTAACCAACTTCGAAAGAGTCGCCTAAGCTTAACTAGTGATAAACTAGGCGTTAGGTAGTTTGCATGCCGTTCGAGGCGGAAATGGGCAAAGACACAGGCGTCACGCGATTGGGCGCACATGTCACATGACCAGAAACGTCAGTGGCCAATCAGATCGCACCAGAAACGTCAGTGGCCAATCAGATCGCAGAACGCGGAACTGGAAATCCGTTGGTAAAAAAATAGATGCTGCCAGGACATCATGTGTCTTTTGTCTCTACGTTGCTGTAAGCTTCAATAACAGTACGCCAGACTTTCTTCCTATCTACACTGCAGATTATTTAACATATATATAGATAAATGAGATGTCCATTTGCACCCACCCTTACACCCATCTACCTATACAGTATTCAACTATTCATTATCTAATAATTTTTTTTTCTTGCCTCTTGTCTTTTTATTTGAGCTGTTAGTGTCCATGCAGACAACTGTTGACCCTATCTGTTTTTTTCTAGGAATAAGACATAATAATAAACACCAGCACGACGATCTGCCAGAGAGCAGTGAGAAAAACGGTTGTCTTGAAATTATATGTTTTGACAAAATCTGAATAAAAGATATGACGTCATGTTGCACAGCTCCGTACTACGCGGTCAGGAGTGATTTGTGAGGCTGGCGGCTCTGTCCATGTTCTTCTGGAGTGTTCACGGCCCTTCAAGCCCAGAGTGGATTCCCTGATTGGTTTGGTCTATATTCAACCAAGACTTTATCAGTAAATGTTGTGTCATAATCACGGCGAGAGCCTTCTTCACTCCTCCTCATCCTCTCCCACATTCACAACGGAAGCCTCACACCCATATATGGGCAGCACCCCTTCCCCGGATTCACACGCTGCCAAGCTCTTCAATCAACACGGCTGTACCTCATCCCCTGATTCACACGCTGCCAAGCTCTTCAATCAACACGGCTGTACCTCATCCCCTGATCAGCAAGACAGTACATCTACCTGCAGATCCTGACCAGACCTCGTCGTAGTATTAATCTAGCTACCTAGGTACGACGACTCAACCTAAAGCCTTGCTAACCTGCTCGTGTTGTTATTCCTTGCTCTAACCTTGTTCTCTGTGTGCCCAGGACCTCCGCTCCAGTGCACCCACCTGCCTGGACATCTCGTGCTGCACAAGGAGTGCTCCTGCTCTCTTCCACGACACAGACCTGTGTCTTCTGCCCACAGCTGCACAGGGAGTGCACCTGTCCTCACCCCCCAAGAAACATTGCAATGCCGATCTGTTGCACATGTTACTCTGTCTGCTTGGGGAATACTATTAAAACACCCTAAAACGCTCCATTCTCTCTTCTCCTGTGTTCAGCTATTGGGCTCTGCCTAAACCCATTCTCACATACTGAGGTAGAGAGGTTTGTGGTCATGTTCTTAAATTAAAAACAGTTACACACTGAGGTAGGGAGGTTTGTGCTCATGTTTTAAATGAAAAACAGTCAGTGAGGTAGGGAGGTTTGTGATCATGTTTTAAATTTAAAAGTTAGAGAAACAGTTGCATACTGAAACAGGGACATTTGTAATCATGTTTTCAATTAAAAACTGTTGCATACTGAAGCAGGAGATTTGTAATCATGTTTTAAATTTAAAACAGTTACATACTGAAGCAAGGAGATTTGTAATAAACAGATACCAATGTTTATTTTGCCTCTCTGCCAGAAAAGACCAACCCAAACATTTTAAGCACATCTCTGATAAAGATTTTAAAGGAATATGCCAATATTATGGGAAACTGTCTTCTCCAGAGTCAGACAAGAAGATAGATACTGTACCAATTTCCTCTCTGTGCATTAACACTTTGAGTGCCAGCAGGGGGCGCACAATTTAGCGCTTGAGTGCCAGCGCTTAAGTCAATGAGAGGGCGAGCACAATTGCGAACACATAAACTATATCTTAAATTATATCTTAAATTATGGCTATGTGTCTAATACGCCCGTCGCTTATCAATGACTTGCTTGCAGTCAACATGTATGAAACGGATTGTTTTTCATCTGTACATTTCCGTTTTATACCATTTTGAAAAACGCTCTTTTTGGAAATTTCCAGAAAAAAAATTTTTTCTGCAGAAATCGCCCTTTAGTGGAGTACACAAAACACGTTGTAATTTTTCGGCCTATTTATGAATCGTTTTCAAATAAACGCTAGATTATCGATAGTATATGTTTACTTATGCACGCTAGAGAAGCGGGCTGAAAAATCGATGATCTAGTTCCTGATCAGCACACACACACACACACCTACAGTACATAGTGAAAGTGTGCTCCAAAATAATTGGAGTAAAACGGAGAGACCTATGTTCTCTCTGGACGGACCAGGTGGTCAAGAAGGGGACGAGCATCATTAACCCTTTAATCGCCAATGACGTGTTACGACATCATTCCTCGCCATGCTTAATCTGCCAATGACGTCGTACAGCGTCAGAGAGATCAATATTTAAAATGTCTGTCATGACAATCATATTTCACAGACGGATCATTGACGGGTGCTTGGGGATCTCCACTGAACTCTCCAACGGTTCAACACCGCCATCTGGTGGCCGATCGTCAAACCGGAAGTGTGGATCGTCAAAATAGCGAACTTTCTGCTCCAGTATCATCCCCCATCGCTACGAGGAAGCTGTGGTGAGTTTCAGCGTTTTTTATTATTATTATCCATACAAACTGCTATGATCAATATATCACCCATACTACATGAATGATTTAACGTGGGCCACGGACTTATAAACCCCCCGGACTTATAAACCCCCCCCCCCCCCCCCCCTCCCCCCCTCCGGTCACCAGCAGATGATGAGGCATGACGTTTAGGACCTTGTACAATTGAAATTTTTTATCTGACGTCAATCGGTATCAATCTAATATATGTATTTATGGCTATAACTCACGTTCTATGGAATGCTGCAGAAAACGTTAAAAACATATTTATACTTTAGACCGTATTTTAGTATGAGTGTGTGAATGAAAAAGTAGAACGTTGCTACATCCTAAACGATAGATACTTGACGTTGAATGGGCCATAGTAATGTCAATTTAGCAATACAATTTAAAAAGTTATAGCCCTGCAAAGAAGGGGAACATCTCCATAGACTTACAGTGGTGGCAGAGAGGGGATTAAGATCAGAATAATCCCTGGCAGATAAAGGGTTAATCAACCCCTCCATGCTCTGTCTCAGCGGTTTTCACTGTTGCCTTCTGGCCGCCGTTATGACGTCCCACCAAGTAGGACCAACCGCTACGCCAAATCTTTTGTCGCCTCGGCTATCAGACTTTTAAACACAGACGGTAGTCATTTTAAGTAGCCTTTTGCACTTGGTTGTCTGTTTTTACTTTTACTTTTACTGCTGGATTGTGTATCACATGGAGTGTTTCTCTTTTTATTTGCCGTGCTGTCGTTGAGATGTTTTGTTGTTTGTTTGTCTTTGTTGCTTGTTGGCGAAGCTGCAAATATGAATTGCCCCACGCGGGATCAATAAAGTTGTCTGAATCTGAATCTGAACACACACATATAGGGGACATGTTGAGATATATGTGAAAAAAACTCTGATTACCCCAAGACTGGTAAAATAGATTCCTTACCTCAAATCAGATGTTCTCCAAAAAGATTATTCCAATTCCTGATCGCCATTCCAAATATCGATCGCGTTTATTGATCCAACGCTGGGTACTCGAAACACATAATCCACGCTGTTCTGAGGGACCACAATGAGTCCCATCGGCTCGGGTTACATGCCATTTTCATTGAGTCCAATCCAATGCGTGCATTACCATCCGGGAGACGATAGGGGGCGGTATTTTCCCTGTTCGAGGCCAGATACAGTCCCAATGGTACCGTGAGGCTAGATTGATGAAAAATAAATGGAAATCGCTAATAAAAGAAATAGCGATTAAATAACGAGATTTCTCGTCCTTGGCACTCAGCGCATGGCATGAACTAACGAGATTTCTCGTGGCTGGCACTCAAAGTGTTAAGTAGAAAGCTATCGAGCTGCAGGGTAGCCTTGCTTAGCACAAATTAATGGATGCAGATACACAGTAAATTTCGCAGAGTAAATTTTACTCAAACTGAGTACATTTTACTCAAACTGAGTAAAATTTTACTCACTTTGAGTAAAATGTACTCAGTTTGAGTAAAATTTACTCTGCAAAATGTACTGCGTAGGGACCACTAGCCTATAGCTGTTGGCCAAAAACACAGCTCCTGAAGTTTTAGGCTAGCCTTATGGTCCGTATCTGCTTCCATTCATTTGTGGTAAGCTAGGCTAGCTTCAACCGGATAACTTTCTACTGAACGGAACAGAGAGGAAATTGGTATCTATCTTCTTGCCTGACTCTGGAGAAGCGCATTTCCCATAACATTGGTGTGTTCCTTTAATGACTTTGCCTTTCTAAATTATTATATTCATCAAGTGTTTTGTTGTTTTTCCCAGGAGCTGAGAGATATCAATATGTTGCACCAATTAACACATTGATAGAATGGATCCTGCTGGGGGGGGAAACAGTTGCCATGGTGCGTGTGCATATATGCATGCGTGCTCACGGTGTGTGTGTGTGTGTGTGTGTGTGTGTGTGTGTGTGCGTGTGCCGCGTGTGCATGCGTGTGCATGTGTGTGTGTGTACGACCTGCCGTAGATGGAAAAAATACCATGTTGTCATACACTATTCAGAACTATTAATTACTGTATTCAGAACTATTCATTACTGTATTCAGAACTATTCATGAATGTATTCAGAACTATTCATGAATGTATTCAGAACACCAGGACAACTAGGCTTCATGAATGTATTCAGAACAACAGGACAACTAGGCTTCATGAATGTATTCAGAACAACAGGACAACTAGGCTTCATGAATGTATTCAGAACAACAGGACAACTAGGCTTCATGAATGTATTCAGTTCACTGATCACTGAAACCATGTCGCACATCCTAAATGGTTGCCATGCTTACAAGGGGCTTTACATTTGTAGGCACGACAGGATTGTGGACTTGATATTGAAAGATATCGGATCTACTCTTGGGTCCTCTACAACATCACTGTACAAGCACTGTACTGTTAAGCCCAGCATGTTTGGCCTGTGTGATAATGATTCAGAGGTGTTCTCAGCCAACACCCTGACGTTGTGGTGGTTAATGAGAGCAGTAGAGAGGTGTTTATTCTAGAGGTTGGCTGTACCTTCGACCACAGCCTGGAGGAAGCCTTTTTAACCAAGTTGCTGAAATATCAGCAGCTCAAGCTGAACATCTCACAACTATAGGCTACAAGTGTCAACTTGTAGTTTTCATTTTTGGCAGCCTGGGTCATGTTCACAAGCTGGTGGTTAGGGGCCTTCAGGTGGCCCACGTCGCCAAGAGAAAGGCTAAACAGTTACAGTAGCAAGGTATTGCTCTATATCTGCTATTATTGGTAGCCGCTCTATTTGGAGACAGCGTTGCTTTTTGTACCCATAGAGAGCCATATGAAATCCGTTTAATTTTTTTCCAAATTCCATTTTATTTTTTTCCAAATTCCGTTTTTTCCGTTTTAATATTTCAGAATTCTGTATTTTGCTTTGTACGCTCATTTTACCATCATAAATAGTGTCTAATAAGTGGGAATGAATAAATGTCCACAATTTAATAAGATATAACAGTCCATTTAATAGGGCTGTCTTAAATACTTCGAAGCTTCGAAGCTTCGTTCGATGGGCATGGGATTCGAATATGAAAATAAATTTTGATTATTAAAAAATAAAAAAATATAAAAATATAAATGATATATATATATTTTTTTGCAAAATCAACTCTGCCTCTCTTTGTTAATTACAACAAGCAATGCTGTTTGTTATTTAAGATGAGGTCGGACTCGGCACTGACAGATTTGTGTTCATTGTGCTGCTTTTATAAAGCCTCAAATGACGGCTTACAATATTTCATGAAAGCAAAGTGTTTTGTTTGTCTAAGATTTAAAAAGGTTTAAACTTTACAGCACTGACAAAGTTGAACAAAGTGCTGTACAAGTCCCACAACATTAAAGAAAAGAAAATAAAAAATAAAAAATATTATAATTTTTTTTTTTTTTTAAACAGTTGATTCCATTGTTATTGCTCAATTCCGCGATTCCGTCCGCGATTCCGTGATCGCGGATTTCATATGGCAGAGTAGATATAGTTTTACGGAAATGCTATTGTATCTGTTTTTGAAACATCATCTGTGTCAATATTGTACGTGTACGATAAATGCTGCACAGTCACAAACGTAATTGAATAACTCCCAATGAGCTAATTGCACTGTTAGTGTGTATGTCCTTAAGTACTCTGTATTTATGTGGACATAAATAAAGCATCTCAAATGTGTGTGTGTACGACCTGGCGTAGATGGAAAAAAATACCATGTTGTCATACACTATTCAGAACAATTCATTACTGTATTCTAGGGCTGTCCCCGACGAAGGATTTGGATGGTCGACTAGGATTGGCGACTATTGGTAGACTTAAATTTTTTTTTAAAAAAGTATAATATTTTAAAACTTTTTATTTTTATTTTTTTTGAAATATTTTTTTATCATTCCATTCCAGTATTACTCATTCATCTCATATCAAATGTCCCCGGGCTGTACCCCCTGCTCACAGCAGCGAGGAGAACCCCTGCCTGTACCTCCTGCTCACAGCAGCGAGGAGAACCCCTGCCTGTACCTCCTGCTCACAGCAGAGAGGAGAACCCATGCTCACAGCAGAGGAGAAGCCCTGCTCACAGCAGAGAGGAGAACCCCTGCTCACAGCAGATAGGAGAACCCCTGCCTGTACCTCCTGCTCACAGCAGAGAGGAGAACCCATGCTCACAGCAGAGAGGAGAACCCCTGCCTGTACCTCCTGCTCACAGCAGAGAGAACCCCTGCCTGTACCTCCTGCTCACAGCAGAGAGGAGAACCCCTGCCTGTACCTCCTGCTCACAGCAGAGAGGAGAACCCCTGCCTGTACCCCCTGCTCACAGCAGAGAGGAGAACCCCTGCCTGTACCCCCTGCTCACAGCAGAGAGGAGAACCCCTGCCTGTACCTCCTGCTCACAGCAGAGAGGAGAACCCCTGCCTGTACCTCCTGCTCACAGCAGAGAGGAGAACCCCTGCCTGTACCTCCTGCTCACAGCAGAGAGGAGAACCCCTGCCTGTACCTCCTGCTCACAGCAGAGAGGAGAACCCCTGCCTGTACCTCCTGCTCACAGCAGAGAGGAGAACCCCTGCCTGTACCTCCTGCTCACAGCAGAGAGGAGAACCCCTGCCTGTACCTCCTGCTCCTGGGTTTGTGGTAATACAGTTACTCAGGAGGTAGAGCAGTCGTCTGGTGATCGTAAGGTTCCCGGTTCGATTCCCGCTCCTCTCGGGCAGCGTGTCGAAGTGTCCTTGAGCAAGACACTTTAACATCTAATTGATGCGCACGTTTTGGCACCTTGCATGGTTGCCTCCGCCAGTGGTGTGTGAATGTGAAATGTGAGATTTTTTTTTTTTTTTTTTTTTTTTTAATATAATTGTTTTTCGATTAGTCGACTAATCAAAAAAATAATCGACTGGAAAATAGTCATTATGTAACTGAGGGGTTACAAAACCCTGACTGTATTAAAGATTGTGATAGATTAAACCACTGCTAGTTATGTACTTAGTATTACTGGCCAGACAGTACATCTAAATATGGCAGACACTCATAATAACACGGCACGGGACAAAGAAATATCATTGAGGGTATTTATTATTATGCAGTAAATGTACAGATATGAGAATTAGGGTCGCGCTTGTATGGCGAAGAATATGCATAAGTCAGTCAGTAGCAGAAGTCAGTGGGAATAGAATAATTCCTACGATGGGGTACTAGGCTAACGCCGCCTGGCGTAGGATGGCAATTATAGGGGGAAACGCTGGTACCGCTGGAGACAAGGGGGTTCCTCCCAGAGATGTAAGCTCTGGAGGAGAGAGGAATGTTCGGATACTCAGTCTGATCAATTGAAGAAGAAGGGGGTTCACGTACAGAATCCAGTCCTTGTAATCCAAAGCTCAGCATCAAAGCAATAACTGTAATCCAATTGCACGATAGCAATGATGATAGCCAGCTAGCCTCGGTCCATGAGGCCAGCCCGAATGTAGATCCTCAAGGTGGTTAAATCCAAACGACAGTGGAGATTAACGATGCTCTTCTCCAAGGGTACGTTCCACAATCAATATAATCCAACCAATACTGGTTCTGCAATCGCCGCCGTCGGTTCCAATGTGCACATGTCCAGTAGGTTCTCCGACTAGGCCTCCTCGGGTACTGGCACCAATGTATTTAGTCCACGCACCCTGGCTAAGGTCCACTAGCTAAACGAACGAACTGCTGGGTAATGCTGCACACGAACGAACTGCTGTTGGCACGATACACAATAATTAACGACTCTTTACTTCACATTAAGCTAAGTCGAACTTGACGTTACTGCATTAAATCTGACACTTTTACTATTCACTTCGCACGTGGTTCTCAACGCTCTGTTAGACGAACTGCTTCTCACTACATTAGAATCACACTGAACTGTCACACTACTGCGGTTCGCACCTGCCACGATATATATACTTAAATGGCTTTTCTAGTGCCAAACCTAACCACTTGCCCGGAATCAATGCGCTGCCAAGGGCATGTCCTGACTTGCCCAGACTCGCCCTTGAACCTGTCTGAGTGCGAGACTGCCTGGCGCTGCCGTCAGGGGCATTATCCAATGAGGAAAGTGAATATTACTAGGATTCAAACGCAGGATTAAAGGGATATAACGTGTATATATAAATAATATACAAGGTATATAAAACAATAAATGTAGATTCTCAGCTTTAATCTGGCCCTTCACAACAGCCGCCTCCTAATTAGTCCGCACCTAATTAGTTAAGGGAGACAGATTAATAGTCCATTCAACTGCTCAATACTTGTTGTGAGGAGTAGGGCAATCTACAAAGTCGGTGGGTCATGGTCGTCATCAGGGGAGTCAGGGAGCTCCGGCAACTCTATCAGCTTCGCCACGGGTCGGGTGTAAGTCCGCCCTTGGACTATGACTTCTGCCGCTCTGACCTTCCCATCGGCACCAGTGATCACTTTGCTTGCGCGGCCGGCCGGCCACGTAGCTCGGGGTAGTGACTGGTCTCTGATCATAACGACTGTGTCCACCTTCAGGTTGTCCCTGTCCTTTACCCACTTCTGACGGGCTGGACGGGATGGTAGGTAGCTTAGGAGGAAGCGGGCCCAGGACTGCTCGATCTGTGCTTGGTTGTGTCTCCACCTCCTCCGTCCGTTCCTCTTGTTCTTTCGGTACACCGTCTGAGGAGGGGCCGGTTCCGGCCGCCCCATCAAGAGGTAGCTTGGGGTGCTGGGTTCGAGGTCAGCTACGTCGCTTGGAGCGCAGCTGAGGGGGGGTGGAGTTCGGAACTCCCTCTTCTTGAGCCCACGGTTCTCTCACAGGCTTCTCGTCTAATGTCAATAGCCTCTCAACGGGCTGTACGAGAGAGTGGCCTGTGTCGCTCACCTTTGTATACAGGCAGCGTGTAGACGTGGGTTGGCTGGCAAGTCCGTAGAGGGGGCCCTGGAGCGTCCACCCCAGTCGGGTCTGAACCGCGACTGGGCATCCTTTGGGTCCAATGTGGGCCGCCTCGATTGGGACAATGAGGTCCGCGTGGTCGGAGCCTATGAGCAGGGTCGGTGTGGCGCCGTCGATGAGCGGTATAGGTAGTCTGCGTAGGTGCGCGTACTTCTCCATCAGCTGTGGGATGGGGTAGTCGTAGCTCGACAGACGTATGTCCTGGCTTGTAAATGCCTTAGTGATGCTGTACCGCTTCTCGGGCTGCCCGACCGCTGCTATTGTGAATGAGACGTTTTTGCCCTTTATGGTTTTTAGGTCTCGCTGAATAGTGCGGATTGACATTTCATGTCAGTTTCTTTGGTACCCCGCAGGCCCAACTGGGCTGCGGCGGAAGCGAGGAGGAGAGTCTTTTCAGACCCATTGTCGAGGACGGCGTAAGTGTCCAGGACCTTGTCCTCGTAGCTCAGGAGCACTCTGACCACTTTGATGAGCACTCGGGGGCTCCCGCTATACTTGGGGTCTATGTGGAGCACTCCTGTTGGTCGGTTGCCTTGTTGGGCTAATCTTCGCTTTTGGGCCCCGCACAGTGATGCGCGGTGAGCGGCGCCCGCCGTGTACGCCTCACGCCACTGATCAATTTCGGCGGGGTTCAGTGTCTTGTATTCGTCGCACTGTGCCAGCCAGTGTCCGCCGTTGCAGTAAGTACATGCGATCTCCCATTCCTCTTTGGCGGGGGAGTTGTAACTCGTCTGTGGTGGCGCCGACTCGTGGTAGTACGGGTGGCACCGTGACTCCCAGTGTCTGCTGCAACAGTCAGGACACCAGGGGGTGGTTTCAGGACCGGTTTGTGGTGACACCGACTCGGCCTGGTACATCACCGTGACGGGCCTACTTTGGTTTCCTGGCGAACGCTTGTTGCTCTCATGCAGGACTTCTAGATGGGCGCCGTCACACTTGCCGCATCTTTTCTTCAGGCGGCACTCGGCTGCCATGTGGCCGTGCGCGCAGCGGAAGCAGCGGCGTTTATCCTTAAGCCACTGCCCTATTTCGGCTGTGGTTAGGTCTTTGAAGGCGTCGCACTGTGACAGCTGGTGTTCACTGTCACAGTACTGACAGACAGCCTTCCACTTCTCCTTGGTGTGGGGGTTGTGGCTCGTCTGCCGTGACACAGCCTCGGCTTGGTGCATCACGGTCAAGGACCGGCGGTTGTCGTTGAACCTCCTCGGTCCATCTTTAGGGTCAGAGCCACCCCACACGAACGTGTCTAATCGTAGACTGCTGACCTCCCTGGCGAGGAAATCAGCCAGGTCTAGGAGGGATGGTTCTGGGCCGTGGGGGTCACGGTGGTCTCTCTGCCGCCGAAAATGCTCTTGACGGGCTGGAGGGAGCTTCTCCAGTATCCGCTCCACGTTGGAATTTGCATATAGTTCATATCTCCCTTTCTCCTTTTGTGACCCCAGCATCCCCACAAGGGATTGTACCTTGATAGAGAGGTCATCTAGTGCTCTATTGTCTTTGGCTGGGGGGATGCGGTCGATATCTCGTATTTCTTGGATTACGTAATCCCATATGCGTCCATAGCGCGCGTCGAGGGCCACCAGGGCATCTGAGTAGGGGGTTCTTGAGTTTGAATATGCCAGCGCTATGTTATGCGCTCTGGGCACTTTAAGGTGCTTGAGTAGGATGGCATATTTATAAGACTCGTCGTGTACATCGGACATGATAGTCTCTAAACACATGCGTAGTTCCGTGTACTGTGCTCTGTCCTCACGCGTAAAGTCTGGGAACGTGGGTGTTCCAAGGTAAGATGCCATGGATGGCTGGGACACCGATGCGCGTAGGGGGAGAGGCCTCCTTGGCGAGTCTCCCCGTACGTGGGGTCGTGGGTTAGTGCTGGATGGGTACCAGAGGCCGGGCCCCCAGGTGCTGCTCCTTGGTGCTGACTGTGTATTAAACTCACCCATGGGTTGGATCGGGGGTTTGTAACGCAGTGGCTCAGGGCTGAGGTCGGGGCTGTACTGGGCCTCCTGGTCCAAATTAGGTTCGTGCTGGTGGGCTGGATGTCCTCCATTGTCCTCCGCTAGGGCCTGGAGTCTCCTAGTTAGTTTCTCGGCAACGTAGGCGGGATCTTCCCGTTGGCTGGGTCCCGTATAGACCGGTCGGGGAGGGGGCTCAGCGACGTAGGCAGGTTCTTCCTGTTGGCTGGGTCCCGTGTGGTCTGGTCGGGGAGAGGGCTCGGCGACGTGAGCAGGTTTTTCCTGCTGGCTGGGTCCCGTGTAGATTTGTCAGGGAGGGGAAGGTGCCCTCGACCCGTGTCGTGATGATCTCCGGGAGCTCCGTGTGGAGGAGTGGGGGGTCGCCCTCTGGATCAATTGTTCTATCATCTGCGCCTGCAGGCGGTCCCGCTCCATGTCGCGCTGTGCATGGGCGGCGTCGCGCTGTGCATTGGCGGCGGCGCGCTGTGCATTGGACGCGTTCTCGCTGAATGGTTTCTTCAGCCTGGAGGCGCCTCTCTTCCAGTCTGATGGTCATCGCTGTGTCGGCCTGGAGGCGACTCTCTTCTAGTCGGATGCGTTCGTGCTCACTCTGTTGTTGCGCTTGGAGACGTTCGCGCTCCACTGCAGACTGTTCGCGCGCACTCTGTTGTTGCGCTTGGAGGCGCTTGCGCTCCAATGCCGACTGTTCGCGCGCACTCTGTTGTTGCGCTTGGAGGCGCTCTCGTTCCGCTGCAGAGTGTTCGCGCTCACTAAGTGTCTGTGCTTGGAGACGGTCTCTTTCGGTTGATGCAGTTAGTGTGGCAATCAAGGCTTGTGCCAGTCGCTGGTCAGCCTCGCTGGGGGATGACACTGATGGAGGTGATCGGGCGCTGACAGGACTTGGTGGGGACCTGTTCTCTTGGCGCGCTCCGAGGTCCATCTCTTGAGCGCTGCTTCTTGATTTCTCCCGCGCCCGAGGTCCATCTCTTGAGCGCGGTACTCTTCTCTGGGGTGCGCGCCGAGGTCTGTCTCGGGTGCGCGCTCTTGGGTCTCTTGCGTTCCGGGGTCTATCCCGGTGGCGCTATCTTTATCCTTTGGCGCTCCGGGGTCTATCCCGGTGGCACTGTCTTGGGGTATAGTCACGTCATGTCCCGCTTGTTTCCCCCCGTGAGCTAAGTCAGTTTCGTTTGAACCCACTGGGGTCTCTACTGGTGGGGCCGACAAGTCGATAGGATTGGGCATGCTTAAGCTATCGGTTTTATCCGTGCTTAACGTCTTTTTAGATAAGCTAGGAGGTAAAACGAAAGCGTAGTCCTCCAGGTGTGGAGGGGGCTGACGTTTGCGCCTAGGGCGCTCTAGTTTGGGAGAGCCGTCTGGAGAGTGTCCGCCGCTGGCCATATCAATATTAATATGATATTAAGATTACTGATACCCTCCGGCTCGAAGGACCAATTGTAACTGAGGGGCAGTGGCGAATCCTTATGGAAGCCAACGGAAGCCATGCCTCCCTAATATTAAAATATGAATTAATATCAAATATGAAAAAAAAAAAAAAAAATATATATAATTTTTTTTCATATAGTTTACATTCTTTTTCATCTGTGCATCTGTGTTATAATTTTTTATTTTTTTTAAATGTCTCCCTCTTCTCCTTCTCACTCCCTCTAACACACTGTCAGCCTCACTATGCTCACTGCAGCAGGAGAGGAGGCAGATGGTAGGTCTCTTTCTCCAGGCTTCCAGCATTATAGAGTCCAAATCCGATCCTAGCCAATCAGATTCGAGCTGACTGCCACACCCTAAAAGTTTAAAACGGGGCTGTGAGAAGAATCATGAGTGTGGAATCCCCTCTGCACACCTCCCCTCTGCACTCTGAACATTGTATTAACCCGTAACTGTTCCCACGGGCCGAATATTGCCCCGATCCTCGCGAGATTAAATCCACGGGGACCTCTCGGCGTGCCGAAGCTTTTCCTAAATCACTTCCATCATCGAAAACGAGGGGAAAAGGTCGGCTCGCGACCCTGAAAATATCGCGTGATTTTAAAAACGCTGTATTAAGTGAGCCTATTATGGGATCCACGTGAGCTTTCTATCGTGGAAACATCTGGACGTCCCGCAACTTTTACTGATTCACATGTAGCCCCTAAAATGCTTAGAAAAGGAAAACAGAAAGCGTGGAATAAACTCGCCGAAACGGAAAAGTGTCCCACGGGCGCGCCGTGATTCCGATCCGCGTGAAAATATTCACGGCCATAGAGGAGACCGTGGGACACCTTTTTGCAACCGAATATGTGTCTCGAATTTGCTCCCACGCGGCGCGCAAAATCGCGCAAGGAAAAATCGGACCAAAAATTAACCAATGCTCCAGCAGTATTAATGACCCTGATGTAAACAAGACAAACGTCTTTCTCTGGTCTGCACTGTATTGTACCCATTCTGCAATCTGTTAAATAAATAAAAAGAACGTTTGACTGGCCGCCGAGCCATACTGTAGTGTACATGGTGACTACTTGACTTAAAAAAAAAAAAAAAAAAAAAAAAAAAAAAAATTATTAATAAAAATATTTAATAATTTTTTTTTTAATACTTTTTTTTTGGCTTCCCCTGTTATTTTACCCACGCGACGCCACTGCTGAGGGGTTACAAAACCCTGACTGTATTAAAGATTGTGATAGATTAAACCACTGCTAGTTATGTACTTAGTATTACTGGCCAGACAGTACATCTAAATATGGCAGACACTCATAATAACACGGCACGGGACAAAGAAATATCATTGAGGGTATTTATTATTATGCAGTAAATGTACAGATATGATAATTAGGGTCGCGCTTGTATGGCGAAGAATATGCATAAGTCAGTCAGTAGCAGAAGTCAGTGGGAATAGAATAATTCCTACGATGGGGTACTAGGCTAACGCCGCCTGGCGTAGGATGGCAATTATAGGGGGAAACGCTGGTACCGCTGGAGACAAGGGGGTTCCTCCCAGAGATGTAAGCTCTGGAGGAGAGAGGAATGTTCGGATACTCAGTCTGATCAATTGAAGAAGAAGGGGGTTCACGTACAGAATCCAGTCCTTGTAATCCAAAGCTCAGCATCAAAGCAATAACTGTAATCCAATTGCACGATAGCAATGATGATAGCCAGCTAGCCTCGGTCCATGAGGCCAGCCCGAATGTAGATCCTCAAGGTGGTTAAATCCAAACGACAGTGGAGATTAACGATGCTCTTCTCCAAGTGTACGTTCCACAATCAATATAATCCAACCAATACTGGTTCTGCAATCGCCGCCGTCGGTTCCAATGTGCACATGTCCAGTAGGTTCTCCGACTAGGCCTCCTCGGGTACTGGCACCAATGTATTTAGTCCACGCACCCTGGCTAAGGTCCACTAGCTAAACGAACGAACTGCTGGGTAATGCTGCACACGAACGAACTGCTGTTGGCACGATACACAATAATTAACGACTCTTTACTTCACATTAAGCTAAGTCGAACTTGACGTTACTGCATTAAATCTGACACTTTTACTATTCACTTCGCACGTGGTTCTCAACGCTCTGTTAGACGAACTGCTTCTCACTACATTAGAATCACACTGAACTGTCACAATACTGCGGTTCGCACCTGCCATGATATATATACTTAAATGGCTTTTCTAGTGCCAAACCTAACCACTTGCCCGGAATCAATGCGCTGCCAAGGGCATGTCCTGACTTGCCCAGACTCGCCCTTGAACCTGTCTGAGTGCGAGACTGCCTGGCGCTGCCGTCAGGGGCATTATCCAATGAGGAAAGTGAATATTACTAGGATTCAAATGCAGGATTAAAGGGATATAACGTGTATATATAAATAATATACAAGGTATATAAAACAATAAATGTAGATTCTCAGCTTTAATCTGGCCCTTCACAACACATTAGTTGCAGCCCTAGTAAACAATATAATTTACACTGAATATAGCAATATGAGAAGAAATAAACAGCTTAACCCTTATGTGGTGTTAGGGTCTCCAGCAACCCGTTTCATGGTTATAATATGTAATAACTACCATGTAGTTGATTTGATTAGAACAAGGCTTTATGATATCCTCCACAACACATATATAAGCACAGCAAAACTATGTTTCACCATTTTGAAAATTCTGAAGGTATCTGCAGAAAAAAAAGGTACGACTGTGGTGTTAGGGTCATTCTTGACCCGGCAAGGTAAAACTATACTATAAAAATACTAAATATAAATAAATAAAATAATAATAAATATACTAAACTTTTTTTCAGAAGTTATTTTCTAATATTGTTCTATTATAGTCAGAAAACATTATTATCTATGGGTTTCACATTTAGTATATTATAATTGAACAACCTCATTTTCATCTTAAAAATAAGGGACATGATGTGTCTCTGGGGCCATAAAATCAAATTACAATGGGATTATATGGTTATGAATGCATATAATGTTAGTTAGGATGTAGTATTAACTATATTGAGTGAAACTCCTTTCTTTTTAGTGGTCAGGACTGAGTTAGACCCCGGGTCAACATTGACCCGCTAATAACGGTCAGTGGTGCCAATTCCTAACACAACATGAGGGTTAAACAAAGGTGCAGATGAGGGTCTGTATGCCTATAATATAGGCAATATAGACATTTGAATCTGAATATACACTATGAATGAATGAATTAATCTTTATTTCAAACATGATACAAAATAAATAAAAAATAATAATAAAAAAGACAAACAATGAAAAAATATACATATCACTGTTCGAAAAGGAGTAGGAAGAAGCCTAAGCTTATCATGCCCTACCCCTATCCGCCACTTCCAAATGGGAACATTAATTAATAATTATATAATGAAGGATATCCACATTGCCAATAATTCTTCATTCTTAACATTGAAAACAACATAAAATAAATAAATGATATCAGTATCCATAATGTAGTACAAAATAAAAATAAAACAACATCTTAGAATCCAGAAGATTATAGTCACTTTCCTCTTTTTGGTAATTTGCAAATATCATTCCTTTATAAATATTTTTAAATAGATCAATATTTCTGCTTTCCTTCATTTTATCTTCTAGCCCATTCCACACAGTTACTCCATAGGATGATATGCACCTGCTCCTGAGATTGGTGCGAGCATAACGCTTATATCAAAGTTGCAGGTATAGCTCTCAAATTATATCCCTTATCCCTCTCTATAAATAATTTTTGAATGTTACCTGGGAGTTCTTGAGTCTTTGCTCGATACATTATCTGTGCCAGTTTAAATGTGAATAAGGCCATTAGCTTTAAGGCATTTTACTTGAAGAACAAGTTATTTGTGTGATCCTGACCTTGTGTACTATGAGTAAAAGTAAACAGTACAAGGTGCAGGCGAGGGTCTGTATTGCCCTATCGGTAATATTAAATGTTACAATACATATAGGCAATATAGACATTTGAATCTGAATATACACTATGAGTAAAAGTAAACAGTATATACAAGGTGAGGGTCTGTACACTAACTGGCATGATACATGTCGTCCTATGTTCTAGTAAACACCTGTAGTATTACTGGCTCAGAGCGGCCCTCTCCGCCCTTCACAGTGGCACCTGGGGGCTCGTCAGGGGCAGTGAGTGACACGTAGCCCAACGATATCGTGTGTGTGACGGTCACATGGACCGAACTGGTCTCACACAAAGTGACATGCCCCTGAGCCGCCACTAGGGGGGCAGAGAGGCTAACCGTGAGTGAGTGAATGACTGCGTGAGTGAGTTAGTGTTCGGTGACCGCCGGGCTTGGACTGGCCTTTTGTTCATCTTTGAGGTCGTTGAAAATGTATGGAATCATAGACCGACTGGCTTAAACTTAATTACTTAAAGGTGCTATAGATAATATTTGTATGTAGAGTAATCATTTAAAGGCATTATAGATAAAAGATTTATGTAGGGTAATCTTTAATTAATTAATTAATTTTTAATAATACATCCACAGAGCTTTTAAAAGGGTGCAGAATATATATATTGCTTCCCCCCAACAAAAAAATACTGACTCATGAATTTATAATTTTAAAATGTTTGCGGGTCCAAAATTAATGTTGTTGTTTACATGTTGCAGGTATGTATCCCCTCCCTACTTCCCATTTTCCCATGTGGAGCACCCGTTGACATCTACTAGGAATTCCAAGTCGGAAACAAGCACGCATTGACATCTAATTCCAAGTTGGCAACAAGCACCCATTGACATCTACCAGGAATTCCAAGTTGGCAACAAGCACCCATTGACATCTACCAGGAATTGAAAGTTGGCACTGGCAGCTTTCGAGAAACATCGATACCTACTCAGCTCTCTGTGTCGCTGAGGCTAAAGGTGTCAAGTTACCACATACTGGACCCTGATAGGTTTGACCTATTAGTGACATCACACATGCAACTCAGATTTCAGGGAAGTACAGAGAAGCTCTCCCTCTACCAGGGGAAGAATGTGGAAAAGGACGCTCTGGTGACATGTTGTCGTGCACAAATAACAATCTGTATAGCCTAGCCAGAGGCATGCCTCCAAGAGGAGTTAATAACAATCTGTATAGCCAGAGGCATGCCTCCAAGAGGAGTTAATAACAATCTGTATAGTCAAAGTCATGCCTGCAAGAGGAGTTTAGATTAGATTCAATTCAAATGTATTGTCATTATACAGCACAAGTACAGTACGAAATGAAAATAAGTTTGGCATCCAACCAGAGTGCAAATGTAAGAGTAAAGTGCAATAGTAATATAGTAATATACAATGTACAGGTGATTAATCTGGGTATAAATATATAAATGAGTACTACAGAGTATAGTGCTAATCAGATGTATGTACAGAGTTGTAGTATTAATGTACAATGATACAGGTATAGACACTATGGTAAAATGTGTTACAGCCACAGCCAGGGCCTTTCTCTCCCCTGTCTGTCAGCAGGTCTCCACGGTAGGGATGGGCATGAGTAATCGATTACTCGCGGCTATGAGAAAACTCTATCTTAAATTATTTACTAGGACGCACTTTTTTACGATGCCAGCTTGTGAGAATTCGTTGTAGCCAGCTAGCGTTGATGCTATTCAATGCTATCAACATTAGCTAAATAGCTAACCAACTAAATACAATGACAGTACCCAACTAACGTTAATGCCATTCAGAATGTATAACATAGCTACAACACACAATAACGTTAATACAATTACATGCATCATTGTTTACAATGAACGGGTGGCGCTAGTCGAAAGGACTGGACACAGGGACAAGTTAAACATCAATTAATTTAATACAACAGGTCGTTTTTTCGAGCTGCGCTGTATTATGCTGGCTATTCTAATATATACGACTTTGACGTGCTGCCGATTAAAATCAGCAGCTCTTCCTCCTCATCGTCGATTGCCTGTAGCTGCATCTAACATTAGCTAACGTTAAAACTAACCTAAAGTTAGTTGTTCACCAACAATCTCAACATTTGTTTTAGCGTTAGCTCAAAAACACAGATCCGGACGACACAAGTTGTCCGCTCAATACTTCCGGTCGGGGGGTTTCAAAATAAAAGAGCAAAGTCTAAAACACCGGAAAAGACGTTTATTTTGTACAGCGTTTTCCTCCACGAGTAATCCACGATTACTCGAGTATATCATGCGATCAATCTATCTGGATTTTTCTTTAAAATGCCCATCCCTACTCCACGGCCTTATATGGGTCTCTTCCTGTTCCCGCCTCACCATCACTCTGCCTACCTGGGCCGGCCTACACACCTGAGAACCCTCACGTCATCACAGAGCCAGGATAAGACTGAGGCCTGCACCCCTGCCACTCCTGGTCCGAGTGTTGTTTCACCTGCCTTGGTAGTAGGACCTTCTCTGGACCTATAGTAGCTGTTACACTATTTTGTGTTACTCCTTGTGTAACAGGAGTCTGTATGCTCTGTATTCCGCATCATTCTTACCCTTGTTCTCATGTGTGTAGGATCACACACCTCCGGCCTGCACCCCTACCCTTGGACACCACCAGCCTGCACTATACCGGGACCTCATGGACACACACATCCCCCACATGTATTCTCTCACCGGCCTTGTTGTCTTCTGGGTTTCCAATTAACTAAATAACCTAAACCGCCTCATCCTCCTGTGCCTTGTGTTCTGCTCTTGGGTTCTCTAGACACCATTTTCGTAGCCATTTTCAACGGGATTCCTTGACCTCTCACCTCAAGACATGTGAATGCGGGTTCTCTGGGTAGCCAAGAGTCTCCCCTTTACCGACACGCCCTTGTCATGCATACTGTGGTCAGTCCTGGAATTGTATGAATTGGATATAACCCAAAGAATTGACTGCAACAACTAATGAGACATAACTGAGCATGGGAATGGCCATCATACACTTCCATCATAATGCGCTAAGCCCTTATACACACTGAACCTTCAAAATTGTAATGGGTCCCTACTGCCTAACCAAAAACACAATGTTTATTACAGAGTTATGACTAGAAAAACATGACAAACAGTGCTGAGCCACATCTGATGTCACTATGAGGCATCTACTGTTGACCTGCTCTCTCCCCCTAAAGATCCCCTCTCTGTGCGTTCAACATTACATGAAGTCATTGTGATCGAAAAATATTATCATGTCCGTAGCTCTGTGTTAAATACATATTCTCTATACAGTCTTGACTAGTTAATATAGGTTAACTAGCTACAGCTCAGACACTAGGGCGGCAGTCTGACAGTGTTGCTTAACCCATTCAGTGCCAACCACGAGTATAGTCGGGTTAACTCGCCAACGCTTGCGTGCCAATCACGAGTATAGTCGGGTTTTAATCGTTATTTCTTTTATTAGCGATATCCATTCATTTTTCATCCATCCAGCCTGACGTTATCATTGGGAATGGGTCTGAGCTCGCAAAGGGCAAATACCGCCGCCTATCGTCTCCCGGATGGTATTGCACATCATTGGATTGGATTGGCTGGGACTGTGCATAAAAAAACAAGTCCGGTCCAGGTTTTACTTCTCGGTCATGCAGCTGGATACTATTGCATTGACTCAATAGACTGGGAGCATCGTGGATTATGTGTTTTTGGATATAACGTTGGATCAATAAACGCGATCAATATTTGGAATGGCAATCAGGAATTGGATTCATCTTTTTGCATGACATCAGATGTGAGGTAAGGCCTTTATGTTACGAATCTTGGGGTAATCAGATGTTCCTATCACCGCCATCGGAGCGTGTGTGTGTGTGTGTGAGGTTCGCACCGACCAAAGTACAGAGAAGCGAGTCAAGGTTTATTTGAAAACGATTCATAAATCAAGCGACAAATGGCACGATTTCTAAGGAAATACATTTAAGCTCGATTTGCTGGAGTTTATTGAGATGAGACAGAATGCTCTAGAAATATATTGATATTCATCACGGTATAAAATGGAAATCTATGTATGAAAAAATTATCTGTTTCGTGCATGTTGACTGGAAGCAACTCATTGACGATCACTGTGTTATTTAGATCTATTGCTTGCTATTATATTTGATATGTTTTAAGTACTCGCAAATAAATCCTATTCTCTATTGGATATAGCGTTGGCACGGAAGGGCCATCAGCAGAGGGCGCTGTTGGCCCGGAATCAGGGACCGAAACTAAAGCCCGCCGCCCGCCGGGGGCGCTCAGTTTTTACCTTTGGCGCTTGACACTTAGAGGGCTGCCCGCCGTGTGGCGTGTAGACGTGTAGTTCATAACGATACTCTTATTTTGATTGTGCGAGTACAGATTATAGCCTCTCTCGTCTTTTTTTTCTCCGCCGCGAGATCGTTAAAAAACTACAAGTCCCACATTGCACTCAAGTCAACGGTCCAATCACAGTAGAGTGACGTGACTGGTTTCATGAGAAAGAAAGCAAATGACCAATCGGAAGCTCTCATTTGGCTTGTTTACTTCCTGAAACGCCACCATTGCGATATGCGGGCAGTCTGCTCTAGTCTATATCGGACCTCCATGAGCTACCGTTACTGTTTAAACAATGACCCAGTCAACTATTCACTTTTAGTTTAATACATGACGAGGCGTTGTCTAACGGTATCTAGCTGGCTAGCTACTGATAGCTGCTGATATCAACAAATGCTCCAGCAATAGTCGACTCGAGTGCATAATACCTCCGTTCCCTCGTTAGCTAGCTCACGTTAGCTAGCTCACATTAGATCTATCTGTCCCAGTAAACTAAATTGTCTTAACGTTATCTACCGGGCTAGCAGTAGCTACAGATAGCTCCTGATATCAATGTCTTATAACATTGATTGAATGCGTATTCTAGCTGAGGGCATGTTGAATGTGATTTGACAAAAGAACCGTAACGTTATACCAATAGGGTCCAGCTGCATCGCCGGAGAATCCTTGCATGCTGAATGTAGGGTCTAGCTGAATATAGGGTCTAGCTGCAGGGCCGGAGAATCCTTGCTGGAGCTGGAGGCTACTCAAGTATACACACAGACAGTGGAGCTGTTTGCAGATAGCGAGCATTTTGACTTATTGCGTGATGGCGATGTCTCGCAGATAATACAACTACAAGTATGATTATATAATATATATTTTATTTAAAAAAATATTTATATAAAATATATATATATTTTTTTTTAATCAAAAAAAATTTGGCAGGTAAGAAATATGCTTGGCGGGTAGATTCTTCCCATCTACCCGCCACTGGCCGGTGAGTCAAAAAGTTAATTTCGCTCCCTGCCCGGAATGAGTTAAAACAACAGCCAAGGGGCCAGGAGATATGACACATCCAAGGTTCTTTTCGACTCCAGTTCTTGTGTGAGACATAACAAAGCCCCCCCAGACCCATCTTTTGTTTTCATTTTCTCACTAGGGCATTTTTGTTTACCTTTCTTGTCATATCTGGTCATCTTATGTACGTCATGTCAATTAATTATGTATTTATTGTAAGTCTGACCAGAGCTCACGGTCACTTTCTGGTCAGACGCTTTGTGTGTAGTGTACACATGTGTCTCTGATTATTAACTGATCATACTCTTTCTATGTAAAAAATGAAAAAAGTAGTAGAACGTGCTCACCTCACTAGACTTGACACTGGGTGCTGTAACCTCTAATATCATACATAAAAATAGGGAAACAATGTCCAGGCACGCACTCCAGGTTTTTCCAAATGTATTGGCAGCCTGTAATCATGACGTTTCGGTGTGAACACACCTTCTTCAGAATGGCTTGCATCTGAAGAAGGTGTGTTCACACCGAAACGTCATGATTACAGGCTGCCAATACATTTGGAAAAACCTGTAGTGCGTGCCTGGACATTGTTTCCCTATTTTTACATACTCTTTCTATGGCCATGGAAACAGATAAATAAACAATGTTCTTTTTTATACAAATTGACTCATTCTGAATTTCTACAGTTTCACTGTTTGGATGATTTAAAAATTCCACAACATCTTTTAGTTGACGCTTTTATCTAAATCGACTTACAAGTTCTGTACAACAAGTCAGCAGGAAGGGTACCGTACATTGGATTATCGACGAAACCTTATTTGGTCCAAGAAGAGGGTCTTGTGTATTACTGGGTTTAAGTCAGTTGTTTATTTATTTATGTTTTACTGTTTGCATACGAGGTGGTCCGCAAATGTTCTTGATAACAATCTAGTGGTCCGCATAAAACAGAAGTTTGGGAACCACTGATATAGACGATCTCTAAATATGCGTTCTATGCTACGTATACAGTACTGCATATCTGTATGTCATGTCATAAATGTCATGATGTATGTCATAAATGTCATTATGAATTGAAAATGGGGGACCCTGATATAAACAAGACGAAAGTCTTTCTCTGGTCTGCATCCCCTTAACACTATAGGGACCAGCCACGAGTTAACTCGTGTTTCGGTGCCATGCGTTGTGGACCAGAGCCACGAGTTAACTCGTGGCAAGTTGTTATTGTTTTATTCCATATTAATAACGCTATTAATGTCCCCGATCGACTTGCAGGACCTACCCGCATATTTGATTTTCGAAACATGCAATACCGGCCAGATCCGCTTAGGGGCGCCATCGCTCCACTGCAGTATCATTGAGGGCGATTGAAAAAAAATGTTTTACTGTCTGTGGGCGTTTCATATGAGCCTCGATCCCAGCTGAACAGACTCCATCTTTGATCCCGTTACCGAACGCAGATTTCAGCCTGGAATAATGGGATTTATGATCAACCAATGGACATATCGATCTACCAGATTCCGATGACTAATGACGAAATGCTGCCGGCGATCACATGGGCTGACGGTAGGATACTATTCCCCCAAATTACAGCTGGATTGGACATTGTTTTAAAACGCAACGTGATCGATCAGTGAAAATGGCTACGTGAACGCACACTGTATTGCTAATCAATAATAGTAATCGGCGCCCCCCGCCGCCCCCATTTCATCCATAGATGCTCTGTAATAGTCCGGATGCTACGCAGTTTGTTTTATTTCATTCGTATATATACAGCAGAAATGGCGTTTGATATAACGTGACTAGCCTTTAGCCTATTATCTAGCTCCCCAGAAAAAAGACTAGGCGAAAACTGCGATAAACCTTATATTCACGCCGGCACTATAAAATGACTACCAACCGATGGATTTTTATTTTCTCTAAGCCATTATGAAGGCACGGTTTATGCACTCAAGTGACAATGAGAATGGACAGATAGCAATACTATAAAGTATATATATAGCTGTTAGAAAGTACATCGGTTTGTTGACAACGCTCGGTCCTCTGGCCTATAAATCGGCGCGGGACGCTGGTCGTCAATGTGTTAACAATTGTGTGTATTGAGCTGTACTGTATTGTACCCATTCTGCAATCTGTTAATAAAATCTTCAATCAATCAATGGCCTGGGCGGCCAGAGCATAACTGTTCTAACAGTAATATATAATCCATTTCAGACAGAACGCATGCAATAAGTTATAATAATAATAATTATTATTATTATTATTGAAAAGTTCTGTATTTTTTAAGTCGTATTTGGGGGGCAATTAACCAATGGTATGCAGAGTCTGGGGCTCGCGGGACGGTGGTCTGGGGCACGCGGGGTGGTGGTCTGGGGCTCGTGGGACGGTGGTCTGGGGCTCGCGGGCGGTGGTCTGGGGCTCGCGGGGCGGTGGTCTGGGGCTCGTGGGACGGTGGCCTGGGGCTTGCGGGCGGTGGTCTGGGGCTCGCGGGGCGGTGGTCTGGGGCTCGCGGGCGGTGGTCTGGGGCTCGCGGGGCGGTGGTCTGGGGCTCGCGGGACGGTGGTCTGGGGCTCGCGGGACGGTCCACACCCCACTATCAGTGTTCTTCTTCACCGCCAATGAAGTATTCACCCAAAGACCCAATACCGACCGTGGCAACAACTACCGCACTACCGGTAGAATAAGTGCCAAGAACCGTGGGAAGTGATGCAAACGGTCTTGTCGTGTTTTGAACATTTATGTTGTGTTGATGGAATCACATTAATATAGAGAGGATTGATATGAATTGGATAATGCAGGCTGTTAGTAGAGGCAGGACTAGCGAGCAGGCTGCAGGCTGTTAGCAGAACTGGCGTAGATAAGGGGGGCGTAATACCGTAGGTCAGTGGCCAATCAGAGCGCAAAACTCGAACGCGGAAGCAGGAGTTGTTTGGGCTTCGAATAGACGTGTCCTGGTCGTTGTAAACTGTGACTCAGCTGGTGATAGTGATTTTTTTTATTGATCACATTGTTCCGATGAGCAAAACTGGGCCGATGTGAACAACGTGATAAATATTTCTCTGTCTAGCTGCCTTTGTGTGTGTGTGTGTGTGTGTGTGTGTGTGTGTGTGTGTGTGTGTGTGTGTGTGTGTGTGTGTGTGTGTGTGTGTGTGTGTGTGTGTGTGTGTGTGTGTGTGCGTGCGTGCGTGCGTGCGTGCGTGCGTGTGTGTGTGTGTGTGTGTGCATGTTTTGGCCACGCAGTTTGTGTGTAACGTTACTTGCATGTGACAATGACGCAGCACAGGATTGTGGGCGAACATTGTTTCAGTACAGAGATAGTATGTATTTTGATTATCATAGAAATGTGTTTTATTTATACAGATCATATCGACATCGGTAAAAATTGTTTATTTCTTTTTTCTTTTTTTTTTAGTATCGGCAAAGTAATGTTCACATCGGTGCATCCCTATTGTGATAACAGTATGCATGTGAAGATATTTATTAAATGTTCTATGATACTGGGAGCTCAGGAGGTAGAGCAGTTGTCTGGTAATCAGAAGGTTCCCGGTTCGATTCCGACTCCTCCTGGCAGCGCGTCGAAGTGTCCTTGAGCAAGACACTTAACCCCCAACTGCTCCCGATGAGCAGGTTGGCACCTTGCATGGTCGCCTCTGCCGTCGGTGAGTGAATGTGTGAATGTAAAGCGCTTTGGATAAAAGCTGCTATATAAATGCAGACCATTTACCATTCTATCAATATCAAATCAAAGAGGGTGAAGCGATGAAATGATCACTGGATAAACAAACTTTGAGATAATAATACAGGTGCACTGGGTCAGCCTGTCGTGCATGTTACTGTGAGAGGTTATGAGAAGCGAAAGCATTTTGTATTTAGTTTAATGTAGTATGACGTCTAGTGAGCTACGCTGCCCTCTTTTTTCCCATTTATATATTAATTTTAAAAGTAAATAGAATCAAATGAAGACATGTTTTCTGTTTGACAGTTCTTTCCAGGGCTCCGCCCCCAAGGGACTCTATGCACTCCACCCCCCCCCCCCCCCCCCCCCTCTGACTCACACTGCCTCTCTCTGTGTTCAGGGTGCTGAGTGAGTTCCTTATGGAGGACATTTCTGACTACATGCTAAAAGATATTTCTGGAGACAGACCGGGAAAGACTGTATAGATACTAGTGCAACTAACACAACAGAAGCAGCCTGGATGTTTATTTTGTTTATTTTATTTTCCTGGCTGCAACATCGCGAGTAAACACCTACTGTAAGCTACCGGTGTGCGCATTCAACCCGTTTTGATCAACTTGCTCCTTTTTGGAGGAGTGTAGAGCCTATAACTTACACGAATAACAACATTACGATTATAGGCGATATGTCTGCAAATGAAGACAATTTAATTTAATTTAAATATACATGACAAATACTGTAATAATACAAAATAGTATCTGCACATAATGTATCACTGTACATAAGAATACTACAACTCTGTACATATATCTGATTCTGATACCTGCATTACTGCATATAATTACATTTGCATATCTGTAGATACCATCTCTGTACATATCCCTTACTCTTACTAAATGCTGAGCACTGCCCAGTATGACTTACTGCCATTATCCATAGTGTCTGTATACCTGTACATATATACTACAACTCTGTACATACATCTGATTACTAGCACTATTACTCGGTAGTAGCCTACTAATGTATATGTTATACCCATTTTAATCACATGTACATTCATTGTATATTACTATTGCACTTTACCGTTACATTTGCACTCTGGATGCCAAACTTCTTCTCATTGTACTGTATGATGCCAATACATTTTGTATCTAATCGAATCTAATGATCTGTGGGCTAATAAACTATGGCGCGTGTTTGTCCAGTCAGTATGACAGATATAAGAAGAACCTAACAAACAGCAACACTACCAAGTGAGAAAACAAGCAATTGAATTACACACTTTTAAGTTAACTAACAAAAATAAATAATAGTGCCATCGATCCATAATTCAGATTTGTATGTTCCCGGGTACTAAAAGAAAAGAAAACCGCAAACTATCAACACGCAAGTACTAGCAGGGTGAATCATTTCGCACCTGTGTGCAGGAGATATTAATATATATTTATGTGCGGAATGCTGCGCGGAGAGGTTGGCACAACGGAGACAGGGCGCACCAGGAGATCAACATGAGAACTAGCCGGCAGTAGTACCTTGGATTCGGTTGTATTATCCTTACTTTATTAATAGATCTCCCGTGGTCCCGGTGTGGTCTGGCTGTCTGTCTTTGTCCCACAAAGTCGTACCAAGATTGAAGTGAGTTCGGTTAACTTTCAAGTCCTTAATAATATGGGTCCCAAGTATTTCAAAGCAACGCCTCCATCCATTGATGTTCAACCAAGTAAAACGTTGTCGAATATCTCTCCCCACCCGGTGATATGATTTCCCCAACGACAACAACACCACACAGCAGCCCAGACTCCCAGACAGTCTGTCTCAGTGCGTGTTTTCTATACAGAGGACGAGCAGCTCTCTCACAACGGTAGAGAGGGAGGGGGCGTGGTGACAGCTCACAGGGCTGGTGACGTCACCAACACCGTGCCCCCTCCCTCCCTCCCCCACTTTCCTAAAGCGTTGGTTCTCAAAGTGGTCTGGGGGCCTCCCAGGGGTCCTTGAGGGTATTCAATTTACTAGAAGATAATTAACACAATGTATAAAAGTTAGACTGTTCATAGGTCTCACTCTCTCTACAGTTCAAGTCAAGTGTTCCTTTATTATTAATCAAATGTCCTAGCAGCAGAGGTACTGGAACGCTGGTGCCAGGACAACAGCCTGCTCCTGAACATTGGTAAAACCAAGGAGCTGATCGTGGACTATAGGAGAGGACAGCAGGAGACACACACCACTGATGATAAACGGGGCTACCGTGGACAGGGTGAGCAGCTTTAAGTACCTGGGGTCCACATCTCAGAGGATCTAACATGGTCAACACACATAGACTCAGTCGTAAAGAAGGCGAAGCAGCGCCTCTACCACCTGAGACAGTTAAGGAAGTTCAGAGTATCGGGGAACATACAAAACAGAGGATATGGAGAGGGCTTCAGCGTTCTTATTTTGTTTCAGGTAGGTGCTCTTTGGATTAAATCCGGGGTAGGATTAGTTTATAGAAGAAAGGTTGAGATCCAAGGCAGCTCTACAATTTTTTAAAAAGCCTTTATTTATTGGCTTACATTATTTAGAAAAATCTTTTAAAAAAACCGACATGTTTCGGCCTACATGGCCTTCTTCAGGGTGTTGTAGCTGTGACAAACACAATACTGTGACTAAATAGAGGAAAAAAGGAAAAAAAGGAAAGATACTCCAGTCCTTCTACTCAGGAGCTGTAGAGAGCATCTTGACCGGAAACATCACTGCCTGGTATGGAAACAGCACGGCACAGGACAAGAAGGCCCTACAGAGAGTGGTGCGCTCAGCCGAGCGTACCACGGGTATTGCACTACCTCCCCTGCAGGTTCTATACAACAAGAGGTGCAAATCCAGAGCCTGCAGAATAATGAAAGACCCCCACCACCCCAATAACAGCCTGTTCCAGCTGCTGAGGTCAGGCAGACGCCTGCGAACCCCAGCTACTAGGACAGAGAGGCTTAGGCTCAGCTTCTTCCCCCAGGCCATCAGAGCCTTGAACAATGAACACTGAGTGCCACAGAACACCGAACTATCCACACACAAGCACACACACGACACGCACGCTGTGCACGCTCACACACTAGCAGCCACTTTAACACTTTAACATGAGCGGGCACACACTCATGCCGCACACACCCACACTTATGGCCAAAAGGAAAGGCCACTTTAAATTAGTATAACAACAGTAACAGTGTATTGCACTACCAAAGCTACCTAGCATGTCCTATATGCTCTGTAAATAACTATGTACAGATACCGAGATGTCCCACCATGTTACCTGTTACCTGTTTATTGCACAATGATGTTTTTATTGGATTCTATTATATGTTGTACCACTGTATTGCACATCGTTGCGGGCAAGACCACCAGCATTTCATTGTATACTTGTATGCCGTGACAAATAAAACTCTTGACTTGACTTGACTTGAGCATGGGGGAGAGGTACAGGTAGAATAGATTGGATTATAGATTAGATTAAAATGTACTGTCATCATACAGCACAAGTGCAGTACAACAAAAATAAGTTTGGCATCCAACCAGAGTGCAAATGTAACAGTAAAGTGTAATAGTAATATACAATGTACATGTGATTAAACTGGGTATACTGTATATTACTCATATATTGTATACCGAACGCCCTACCCACAGCTGTAAAGGAATGTTAATCACTAGCCACCTTCAAAACCTCTCTAAAAGAGCACCTATGGGAGACTGCAATTCGAAACTGGCCCCTGTAAATGTCCAAACCCATTACCCCCTCCAATGTACATCTGGTATGTCATAAATGTCTAGATGTAACAGTACTGTCTATCTGTATGTCATGTATGTCATATATGTTATGATGAATTGAAAATGGGGGACCCTGATGTAAACAAGACGAAAGTCTTTCTCTGGTCTGCATCCCCTTAACAATTGTGTGTATTGAGCTGTACTGTATTGTACCCATTCTGCAATCTGTTAATAAAATGTTCAATCAATCAATCAATCAATCAAAGTCTACAATATATAAAGAGTACTACTGAGTAATAGGTAATAAGTAATAAGTAAATAATAATGATTGTTAAAGTTATGTGATGTATTCAATCAGACAATAGTAATAGTGATGATGGTATACATGGTCCAAACCGTAGTAACGGTTGCTGTGCAGTGTTTAGTATTACGAGTCTGACATTCCTACTCTCAAATTCACCAGCCGTTAGTTCTCCAGCTATTGGCAGCAGTCCATGTCCACGGTGGTGGAGCCTGATGGTGCATCACGGGGGCTGAACCTGCTCCTCATCTCAGCTAGCTCCTCATGGAGGGGGATGAGTCTATAGGCTGAACCTGCTCCACATCTCAGCTAACTCCTCATGGAGGGGGATGAGTCTATAGGCTGAACCTGCTCCTCATCTCAGCTAGCTCCTCATAGAGGGGGATGAGTCTATAGGCTGAACGGGCTCCTCATCATGGCTAGCTCCTCATAGAGGGGGTGGGAGGGGTTCTCCAGGCTAGCTCCTCATGGAGGGGGTGGGAGGGGTTCTCCAGGCTAGCTCCTCATGGAGGGGGTGGGAGGGGTTCTCCAGGCTAGCTCCTCATGGAGGGGGTGGGAGGGGTTCTCCATGCTAGCTCCTCATGGAGGGGGTGGGAGGGGTTCTCCAGGCTAGCTCCTCATGGAGGGGGTGGGAGGGGTTCTCCATGCTAGCTCCTCATGGAGGGGGTGGGAGGGGTTCTCCAGGCTAGCTCCTCATGGAGGGGGTGGGAGGGGTTCTCCAGGCTAGCTCCTCATAGAGGGGGTGGGAGGGGTTCTCCAAGCTAGCTCCTCATAGAGGGGGTGGGAGGGGTTCTCCAGGATAGCTCCTCATAGAGGGGGTGGGAGGGGTTCTCCAAGCTAGCTCCTCATAGAGGGGGTGGGAGGGGTTCTCCAGGACAGCGTCCAGCTTGTTCCTCGTCCTCATTATCTCTCCACATACAAACAGTTTTTTTCAGGGAATTCTGCACTAAATCATATCTAACGCCAACTATCTTCTCGGTAGGGGCATTGGGCTTAGGTTTGGTTTCTACATTGGACATTTTGAGCATCAAACACTTCATTTCCTGCATTCTGGTGTACTTCTATATGCACCAATGGTGGAAATGGAATTGTAATGGGAATATACAGTAATGGCAGTAAGGCTCTCAGGCTTGTTTTCAAATATGTATTCTCCTGTATGTCTGCACATTCGAAACATGTCACATGTGTTTTGGGTTGTTGTTTCTTCAGAGTACGTGTACATATAACAATCTAATTCTACTTTCTACTGAACGCAAGGAGAGGAAATTGGTATCTTCTTGTCTGACTCTGGAGAAGACGGTAAGCGCATTTCCCATAATGTCGGCATGTTCCTTTAACACTGGATACCATAACCAGTGGGGCAGAAATGTATTTCCTGTTGCAGTGTTTGCTATAGGCTATCAATAGCTGACATGAAATGAACTTGACCCAAGCAGGTAAACTACATCCGGACTGTGATTGTTATTTATTTACTGCTATTTATACAGTTGTTTCTGCTGCTGTTTTGCACACACTGCACCCATGCTGTGGTTGATGTGACAGTCTAGACCAGAGGTTCTCAACCTTTTTTGGGTCAATGTCCCCCTATCTGACATCCATGTTCCACAACGGCCCTATCTGGCGTCTATGTTCCATAATGCCCCTATCTGACATCCATGTTCCATGACGACCCTATCTGACATCCATGTTCCATAACGGCCCTATCTGGCGTCTATGTTCCATGACGCCCCTATCTGACGTCTATGTTCCATAATGCCCCTATCTGACATCCATGTTCCATAATGCCCCTATCTGATGTCCATGTTCCATAACGCCCCTATCTGATGTCCATGTTCCATAACGCCCCTATCTGATGTCCATGTTCCATAACGCCCCTTTATCTGACATCCATGTTCCATAATGCCCCTATCTGATGTCCATGTTCCATAACGCCCCTATCTGATGTCCATGTTCCATAACGCCCCTATCTGACATCCATGTTGCATAACTCCCCTATCTGACATCCATGTTGCATACTCCCCTATCTGACATCCATGTTGCATAACTCCCCTATCTGACATCCATGTTCCATAACTCCCCTATCTGACATCCATGTTCAATAACTCCCCTATCTGACATCCATGTTGGGCAGCACGGTGGCACAGTGGTTAGCACTGCTGCCTCACAGCAAGAAGGTCCTGGGTTTGAACCCCAGCAGGGGGCCTTTCTGTGTGGAGTTTACATGTTCTCCCTGTGTTCGCGTGGGTTTTCTCTGGGTACTCTGGTTTCCTCCCACACCATGAAGACATGCGCGGTAGGGAGGGACTACAGATGGAAACTAGCTCATTAGCTCAAATCTGGCACATTTACATTGATGTGGAAACTGAAGATGTTCATTAATGTGCACTGTCCCTGGGTAAAAAATAAATAAACAAACAAACTATGTTCCATAACGCCCCCCCCCCCCCCCCCCCCCCTATCTGACATCCAATGGGTAGGGATCCAATAAAACCTACATTATTATAATTATTCAGATTTGTACACATTTTAAGTGAAGTGTGTATAAATTAAACATTACAAAAAGTAAACATTTTCTTTGCTAAAAAGTGACACTTTCCCTGTTTCTGAAGTGGGGTTTTGGACGTTGATTGTGCTTCACTGCATGTAGGCTCCTCTCTGGTTCCAGTCAAGCTGTCCTCATATTAAAACAATGATGAATAAATCAAATAAACTAGGCGCCCCCTTTCAGCATCCCCCCAACACTCTCTGAACGGCCCTGGGGGGCGGCACTGCCTCCGTTGAGAAACCCTCATCTACAGCTACCACATCATTGTTCTGTTGCCACTTTGCACACATTCCACCCACGCTGTGATTACTGTAAATGATTATGTTGCAAATTAGAGACATGTACACAGTATGCCGTTCTTTTTTTAATGCTATTTCTATGTCCTATGTTATTGATGACGCTGCTATGAGGCAGAGGCGCCAAGACGAATAAACTTTTGCTCATTTATGCTGTACTGTATGAAGCATCTGAATCTGTTCCCTATAGCGATGCAATTCCATTGAAAAGGTCTACATAGTGTTGAGCGGTGGATCTTCTGGGTGAAAGGATGGTTTGGAAGTCTTGTTATGTGAAGTCTTGTTATGTGAAAAGCACTTTCTACATTGCACTATATTGTCTTTTTATACCTATTGTTATGTCTGCACTTTATACTTTATGCATTGCTTTTATTCTGTCAACTGTATGCAAATGTTATGCCTATGTTAATTGTATGCTATTTGCTGTGAAGCACTTTGAGCTGCAATCCGTGTATGAAAGGTGCTATATAAATAAAGTTATTATAATTATTATCCCTCTGCCATCTCTGCTTTCTCTCCAGTCGGCTGTCCTTCCACACATTGCTGACTCATGCAGTAGCCACGTGTTGCTGTAGGTAAACATATAGGCTACATTTGCTGAGTCACCTGCAGTGATGTCATACAGACACATAATCATCAACAAACAGGTGCAAAGAGTTCAGCTGCTCGTGTGTATACCTCACCGAAGATGAATGAGTGATGTCACCGGGGGTGATGTCATAGAAACACGATAGACAACAACAAAAGGATTTCCCAGGCTGGACAGAAATTATTATTTTATATTAGTATTATTATTATCATTATAGTTTGTCAATTTGAGACAAACGTGTTTTTTTTTCTTTTTTTTCTACTACCCTCAGTACCTACACAATCAGACAGAAGCTACTAACCCTACTACCCTCAGTACCTACACAATCAGACAGAAGCTACTAATCCTACTACCCTCACTACCTACACAACCAGACAGAAGCTACTAACCCTACTACCCTCAGTACCTAGTCCTACACAACCAGACAGAAGCTACTAACCCTACTACCCTCAGTACCTACACAATCAGACAGAAGCTACTAACCCTACTACCCTCAGTACCTAGTCCTACACAACCAGACAGAAGCTACTAACCCTACTACCCTCAGTACCTAGTCCTACACAACCAGACAGAAGCTACTAACCCTACTACCCTCAGTACCTACAGTACACAACCAGACAGAAGCTACTAACACTACTACCCTCAGTACCTACACAACCAGACAGAAGCTACTAAACCTACTACCCTCAGTACCTACAGTACACAACCAGACAGAAGCTACTAACCCTACTACCCTCAGTACCTACACAACCAGACAGAAGCTAATAAACCTACTACTACCCTCAGTACCTACACAACCAGACAGAAGCTACTAAACCTACTACCCTCAGTACCTACAGTACACAACCAGACAGAAGCTACTAACCCTATTACCCTCAGTACCTACACAACCAGACAGAAGCTACTAACCCTATTACCCTCAGTACCTACACAACCAGACAGAAGCTACTAACCCTACTACCCTCAGTACCTACACAACCAGACAGAAGCTACTAACCCTACTACCCTCAGTACCTACACAACCAGACAGAAGCTACTAACCCTATTACCCTCAGTACCTACACAACCAGACAGAAGCTACTAACCCTACTACCCTCAGTACCTACACAACCAGACATAAGCTACTAGCACTACTACCCTCAGTACCTACACAACCAGACAGAAGCTACTAACCCTACTACCCTCAGTACCTACACAACCAGACAGAAGCTACTAACCCTACTACCCTCAGTACCTACAGTACACAATCAGACATAAGCTACTGGGGTCAGCTCTATGTTCCCACAGCCCTATGTTCCCACAGCCCAATGGTCCCACAGCCCAATGGTCCCAGAGCCCTATGTTCCCACATTTCTAAGATCCCCCCCCCCCCCCACACTCAAAATTAGGCCCTATGTTCCCACAGCCCTATGTTCCCACAGCCATATGTTCCCACATTTCTAAGATCTCTCTCAAAATGAGGCCCTATGTTCCCACAGCCCTATGTTCCCACATTTCTAAGATCTTTCTAAAAATTAAGCCCTATGTTCCCACAGCCCAATGGCCCCACCATTTTGGGTGTAATTGGCTACCAAATGTAGAGAAAGGGGGATAAAATCAGATACAAATGTATGAAAAAAGGAAATGTGGGAACATAGGGCGGTGGGAACATAGGGCCTAATTTTGAGTGGAAATACATTTTTAGAAATGTGGGAACATAGGGCTGTTGTGGCCATTGGGCTGTGGGAACATAGGGCCTAATTTTGAGTGGAAATACATTTTTAGAAATGTGGGAACATTGTGGCCATTGGGCTGTGGGAACATAGGGCCTAATTTAGAGAAAATCTTGAAGAAAATTTAGGAACATAGGGCTGTGGGACCATTGGGCTGTGGGAACATAGGGCCTAATTTTAACTTGTAGACACATTGTGATAGTTGATGGTTTAATATATGATATATCTAATACAGACTGACTCCAATATTCAATTTATTTTCTATCATTGTTTTCACATTTCCCCCAGGGCCTGGAGTACAGTAGTTAATGAATAGTTAATGAATTAGAACATTGGCAACAATGCAGCATCAGCAATAAATTATACAATGAAATCTCCACTACAATGAAATCTCCACTTCTGTTTTGCTCTCCCTCTCCCTCTCCCCCCCCCCTCTCTCTCTCTCTCTCTCTCTCTCTCTCTCTCTCTCTCTCTCTCTCTCTCTCTCTCTCTCGCTCTCTCTCTCTCTCTCTCTCTGTGCCTCTTCCTTGCTTCCGCATGTCCCTATTTGCTTGAGTAGCCTGTTTGCTCTTTGTTTTTTAATCAAATGTAATATTAGCTACTTGTGTCTAATAATACCCCCCCCCCCCCACACACACACACACACACACACACAAACACACACACACACACACACACACACACACACACACACACACACACACACACACACACACACACACACACACACACACACACACACACACACACACCACCACTCACATTAAATTAAGTGAACATAATTACATGTGTTGTGATTTTACGGCGGGTAAAATTATAATTGACTGTATCCTGAGTAAATTCTAATTGTACTCAACATAAAATGAATGTGTTTGTTTTGTAGCAAGTACATTCGTTGTTTTTGCCGCACTCTTTAGTGTTATGGATTTCCCCATTAAAAACGACCACAGTGATCTGTCCTTGTATAGATTTACACCTGGGAGCTTCCCAGTACAAACACAACCTTCCACTGTCGGCCACACAACCTGCACTCTGCAGGCGCAGCTGGGGGTTAAGTGCCTTAAGGGTACCTCAACAGGGGTCCTTGAGGGAAGGGAGAATAATATGCCTTTTCTCCATTAGCTATGTTCAGCCTGTCTGGGGCTATCCATGGTCTAGCATGGTATGGTTGTGTTTGTGTCTCCATTAGCTATGTTCAGCCTGTCTGGGGCTATCCGTGATCTAGCATGGTATGGTTGTGTTTGTGTTTCCATTAGCTATGTTCAGCCTGGCTGGGGCTAGCCATGGTCTAGCATGGTATGGTTGTGTTTGTGTCTCCATTAGCTATGTTCAGCCTGGCTGGGGCTAGCCATGGTCTAGCATGGTATGGTACGGTTGGGTTTGTGTCTCCATTGCGTTTCTTTTAAACTCTCCGGTTATAGGCAACTATTCAAAATTCACACCACCTATTGTGGTACACAAGCTAAACCATTACAGTAAATGGGATTTGGTAGGTAGGATACAGTAAAGTGAAGTATGTATCTTATCTAAGATTGAAGTAAAAATGTTCACTCCTCTGAGACGAATATTTCGAAAGCTCCTGCGGTATTAATGCAAGATGTGGGAACTTCTACGATGACAATCACTGTACGGTACAGCCAAACCATCTGTCGGTTCAGGCTATTAATGAGAGACTGAGAATGTTATTGTGTTGATATTGTTGTTGTTGTTGTTGTTGTTGTTGTTGTTGTTGTTGTTGTGCCAGATAAAAGTTCAGGAGGTAGAGTGGTCGTCTGGTAATCTAAAAGGGTCCTGGTTCGATCCCGGCTCCTCCCAGCAGCACGTCGAAGTGTTGTTGATCAAAACGCTGAAACCTCCCGGTGTGGTTGCCTCTACCTCTCTGTGTGTGTGTGTGTGTGTGTGTGTGTGTGTGTGTGTGTGTGTGTGTGTGCGTGTGTGTGTGTGTGTGCGTGTGTGTGTGTGTGTGTGTGTTTGTGTGCGTGTGTGTGTGTGTGTGTGTTGTAGTCGAGTCACTAAATCTCAAGTCCGAGTCGAGTCTCAAGTCCAAGTCCGAGTCACCAAATAAGAGTCCGAGTCGAGTCCCCATTGCCCTAGCCCTAGCCCGAGTCCAAGTCATCAAGGTTGAGTCCACTCCACTCTGGTAGTCAAAGAGCTGACGTACAAATAAAAAAAGTTTTCTTTTTGACATAAATGACACAGCGGTCACCATTTCAAAGGGAGTTTATTTACTTTGTGACACAATAGCCAAACAAATGCACTAGCAATCAATATCTTACGCCAAATTATTAGGGCATATTACAAAAATGTAATTAAATTAAAATAACTGTATTTATCAATTAACAAGTCCGAGTCCTCGTCTGCACCTTCCGAGTCCGAATGCAGTCAATGCTCGAGTCCAAGTCCAAGTCAGAGTCATCAGTGCTCAAGTCCAAGTCGAGTCACGAGTCCTGAAAATCAGTCCAGGACTTGGACTCGAGGACTACAACACTGGTAGAGTGAGGGAATGGGTGAATGTGAGGCATTGATTGATTGATTGATTGAAAATTGTATTACCAGATTGCAGAATGGGTACAATACAGTACAGCTCAATACACACAATTGTTAAGGGGATGCAGACCAGAGAAAGACTTTCGTCTTGTTTACATCAGGGTCCCCCATTTTCAATTCATCATAGGGGCATCAATTGTGAAGTTCTCAGCCAGGCTGTTCATTAGAGGTGTGAATGGAGGCCGTAGACAGGAGCAGCCTGTGCAGTGCGGTCCTCGCAATGTGGTCGTCACCCAGGAGGGGGGGGGGGGGGGGGGGGGGTGATGGAGGCTGACGCTTCCTCTGGGAGCACACATTACTAAATGTCACCTTCTTGTTAACTAGAGGACAACCATTTTACCCATAGATACTGTCGTTGTTTACTTAAATATAATCGTTTTTGACCCTGTTGTACACATCATCATCATACCCCCCCTCCCCCCACTGTCTCTCTCTCCTTTCTTGTCAGTGACATTATCATACAGAAGTCAAACAGAAACACAAGAATAATCATTAAAGCATAAGAAGACTCCACTATGGCGTCCGTTCACGAGTATATACGTGTTTCGAAAAAGAGCGTTGTGGACCAGAGCCACGTATATACTCGTGGCAAGTTGTTATTGTTTTATTCCATATTTATAACGCTTATTAGGTACCCGATCCACTAGCAGGATCTTTCCACATATTTGATTTTCGAAAACATGCAGTACCGGCCAGATCCGCTTAGGGGCGCCATCGCTCCACTGCAGTATCATTGATGGGATTAAAAAAAAAAATGCTTTTACAGTTCTGTGGGCGGATCATAGATCCTTGATTCCAAAAGAAGACCCTCCATCTTGGATCAGCCTGCCGAAAGTTTTTTTCAGCGTGGAATAATGGGATTTATGATTAGCCAATGTGCATATCGATCTACCAGAATCCGATGACTGGTGAGGAAATGCTGCCGGCGATCACATGGCCTGACGGTAGGATAATATTACCCCAAATTACAGCTGGATTGGACATTGTTTTATAACATAACGTGATCGATCAGTGAAAATGCTATATTGAACGCACACTGTATTGCTAATCAATAATAGTAATCGGCGTTCCCCGCCGCCCCCATTTCATCCATAGATGCTCTGTAATAGTCCGGACAGTTTGTTTTATTTCATTCGTATATATACAGCAGAAATGGCGTTTGATATAACGGCGCCAACGTTTAGCCTTTTTTGCAGCCTCCTGCAGAAAAGCCTAGACGAAAAGCGCGATATACCTTATATTCACGACGCTATAAAATGACAACCAACCGATTTTTATTTTCTTTAAGCCATTATGAAGGCACGGTTTATGCACTCAAGTGACAATGAGAATGGACAGATAGCAATACTATAAATTATATATAAAGCTCTTAGAAAGTACATCGGTTTGTTTACATCTTACAGCCTAAATCGCTGCGGGGCGCCGGTCGTCATATTAAACCATAAGAATACTCCAGCATAAGAAGACCCCTTAAACCACAAGAATACTTGATTACCTTCTTCTATCCCATCACGGGAGAGAGAGTGTGTGTGTGTGTGTGTGTGTGTGTGTGTGTGTGTGTGTGTGTGTGTGTGTGTGTGTGTGTGTGTGTGTGTGTGTGTGTGTGTGTGTGTGTGTGTGTGAGTGAGAAGAAGAAGAAGAGATTGATTACCCTCTTCTATCTTATCACGGGAGAGAGAGTGTGTGCACGCGCGCGCGTGTGTGTGTCTATGTCTATGTGTGCGCATGCACGTATGCGCTCGCGTGCCCTTGTGTCGACGCCTGACGTCGTCACACTTTATGTGACGACAATACGAGAGCGTAACCCTCATATTTTATGTGTCTGTGTGTGTGTCCGTGTGTGTGTGTCCGTGTGCGTTTTGCGTTGTGGGTGGAGATAAATTTCCCTCTTCTGCGTCATGGAGGGGACACCCCATTATATCTTTTACGACCCAGTGATTTTTATAGTGCGGGGGGGGGGGGGGGGGCTGGTTCTCACTCACTCTCACACAGCCTGGAGACCTCAGCTCTCTGCAGAGCCGCCACGCCAATCAAGTTTTATGCGACTCCATGCTCCACCGTGATTTAAGAGGTGCCGCTGTGCCCCTATTCACCTACTGTTTCTAGGTAACCAGAAGAGCTCGGTAGCTTATTCACCTACTGTTTCCAGGTAACCAGGAGAGCTCGGTAGCTTATTCACCTACTGTTTCCAGGTAACCAGGAGAGCTGCTATGGTAGCTTATTCACCTACTGTTTCCAGGTAACCAGGAGAGCTGCTACGGTAGTTTATTCACCTACTGTTTCTAGGTAACCAGGAGAGCTGCTATGGTAGCTTATTCACCTACTGTTTCTAGGTAACCAGGAGAGCTGCTATGGTAGCTTATTCACCTACTGTTTCTAGGTAACCAGGAGAGCTGCTATGGTAGCTTATTCACCTACTGTTTCTAGGTAACCAGGTAGCTTCTTCAACAGGAAGTTCAGCCTTCAGACTTGATCTTTCTGGACAGGAGAATAACCAGGATCCCCCCCCCCCAATTCTGTGAGCTTGCCTCTTAAGCTTTCTGGGAAGAAGGGGGGGTGGGGGTTGTGGGGAAGGGGGTGAACAGGTGAAATAAAGAATAAGGTGTGAGGGGAGAGGAGGGGGAGAATAAAGTGAGGAGACCTGCCTGTGTCGCTTAATGGAAGCAAAACGTGGACCACAGGTCTCGGTAAGTCAGCTAACAGCTACTCATCGATTACACTAACTGGCAAGTATTTCATACCACTTTATGTCGTGAAATCCATTCTAAAACGCTATCGTCACTCTCAGGCATTTTATAATGCAGTTAAGCAGTTATAAACTGTTAAGTCAAGCTCTCTGCTGCATGCGCTGCAGTGACTCAAAAGCCAATCACCATCTGGAAATGTGTTTACGTTCATTGAAAATCTGATAAAAACCGGAGCAGGCAGAACATTGGGTGTATTGATGTTCAGCTTTCAATTATCCACAGGAGAGAGAGAGAGAGAGAGAGAGAGAGAGAGAGAGAGAGAGAGAGAGAGAGAGAGAGAGAGAGAGAGAGAGCTGGCACACCTAAGGATTAAGATAAGATAAGATATTATTCCTTTATTGATCTCCTTGATGAAATTGAGGGAGAGCGTCAGATGTGGGATGGTGGCAGAGAGAGAGAGAGAGCGAGAGAGAGAGAGAGATAGAGAGAAGAGAGAGAGAGAGAGAGAGAGAGAGAGAGAGAGAGAGAGAGAGAGAGAGAGAGAGAGAGAGAGAGAGAGAGAGAGAGAGGTGTTCATTATCACCCCCCAGCCCGCCCTCCCACCAGTGCCTGCCGGGATCACCAGCATCTGGGAATGAGTTTGGGCTGCAAGCCGCACATCCAAACCCTCTTCCCTGGGGCTGGACAGGAACGAAAGCCACGGTAGAAGTTCCCGCAGACTGGCTTGGACTGTGTTGGCGAGTATTGCATGAGTGATTCCATCCCTGTTACCGGCAGAGAGGGAAGGAGGAGCAGCCTATTTTACAGCCAAATATGTTCATGCCCTTTGTTTTAAGCCAAGGGACGCGTCAGTAGTCAGTACACGCTGTATTGGAGTGCAGTACATACACACTGTATTGGAGTGTGGTACATACACACTGTATTGGAGTGTGGTACATACACACTGTATTGGAGTGCGGTACATACACGCTGTATTGGAGTGCGGTACATACACACTGTATTGGAGTGTGGTACATACACACTGTATTGGAGTGTGGTACATACACACTGTATTGGAGTGCGGTGCATACACACTGTATTGGAGTGTGGTACATACAAACTGTATTGGAGTGCGGTACATACACACTGTATTGGAGTGCGGTACATACACACTGTATTGGAGTGTGGTACATACACACTGTATTGGAGTGTGGTACATACACACTGTATTGGAGTGCGGTGCATACACACTGTATTGGAGTGTGGTACATACAAACTGTATTGGAGTGCGGTACATACACACTGTATTGGAGTGCGGTACATACAGTACAGGCTGTATTGGAGTGCGGTACATACAGGCTGTATTGGAGTGCGGTACATACAGGCTGTATTGGAGTGCGGTACATACAGTACACGCTGTATTGGAGTGCGGTACATACAGGCTGTATTGGAGTGTGGTACATACAGGCTGTATTGGAGTGTGGTACATACACTCTGTATTGGAGTGCGGTACATACACACTGTATTGGAGTGTGATACATACAGGCTGTATTGGAGTGCGGTACATACAGGCTGTATTGGAGTGCGGTACATACAGGCTGTATTGGAGTGCGGTACATACAGGCTGTATTGGAGTGCGGTACATACACGCTGTATTGGAGTGCGGTACATACAGGCTGTATTGGAGTGCGGTACATACAGGCTGTATTGGAGTGCGGTACATACAGGCTGTATTGGAGTGCGGTACATACAGGCTGTATTGGAGTGCGGTACATACAGGCTGTATTGGAGTGCGGTACATACACGCTGTATTGGAGTGCGGTACATACAGGCTGTATTGGAGTGTGGTACATACAGGCTGTATTGGAGTGTGGTACATACAGGCTGTATTGGAGTGCGGTACATACAGGCTGTATTGGAGTGTGGTACATACAGGCTGTATTGGAGTGTGGTACATACACACTGTATTGGAGTGTGGTACATACACACTGTATTGGAGTGTGGTACATACACACTGTATTGGAGTGCGGTACATACAGGCTGTATTGGAGTGCGGTACATACACACTGTATTGGAGTGCGGTACATACACACTGTATTGGAGTGCGGTACATATAGTACACTGTATTGGAGTGCGGTACATACAGGCTGTATTGGAGTGTGGTACATACAGGCTGTATTGGAGTGTGGTACATACACTCTGTATTGGAGTGCGGTACATACAGGCTGTATTGGAGTGCGGTACATACAGGCTGTATTGGAGTGCGGTACATACAGGCTGTATTGGAGTGCGGTACATACACACTGTATTGGAGTGCGGTACATACACACTGTATTGGAGTGCGGTACATACAGGCTGTATTGGAGTGCGGTACATACAGGCTGTATTGGAGTGCGGTACATACAGTACGCTGTATTGGAGTGTGGTACATACAGGCTGTATTGGAGTGCGGTACATACAGGCTGTATTGGAGTCCGGTACATACAGGCTGTATTGGAGTGCGGTACATACACACTGTATTGGAGTGCGGTACATACACACTGTATTGGAGTGCGGTACATACAGGCTGTATTGGAGTGCGGTACATACACACTGTATTGGAGTGTGGTACATACACACTGTATTGGAGTGCGGTACATACAGGCTGTATTGGAGTGCGGTACATACAGTACACACTGTATTGGAGTGCGGTACATACAGTACACGCTGTATTGGAGTGCGGTACATACAGGCTGTATTGGAGTGTGGTACATACAGACAGGCACCTTGGTTGACTCGAATCTAAAAAATAAACCGTCTCCACATTTACATTCTGCCAGTGGCACACCCTGTCTGAAAATCACACTACACACACTATGGGTAAAACTTTCCACCCCTGGTCTCCAGTTAATTGAATCCAGGACTTATTTGGGTGCAAGAGAAATGAATGAACCCCCCTCTCCCTCTCTCTCTCTTTCTCTCTCTCATCCCTCATTCTCTGTGAGTAATCCAGAGAAGAGAAAAACATTGTGAAGAAGAAAATGGTCCTCTTTCTCTGAGTCATCAGCTATCCTCAAGGTCTGCATTATGTGTGAGGGTGTGTGCACACAGGCTGTCAAGGAGATAGGGGGTGTGCACACAGGCTGTCAAGGAGATAGGGGGTGTGCACACGGGCTGTCAAGGAGATAGGGGGTGTGCACACAGGTCGTCAAGGAGACAGAGGGTGTGCACACGGGCTGTCAAGGAGATAGGGGGTGTGCACACGGGCTGTCAAGGAGATAGGGGGTGTGCACACAGGTCGTCAAGGAGACAGAGGGCATGCACACAGGTCGTCAAGGAGACAGAGGGCATGCACACAGGTCGTCAAGGAGACAGAGGGCATGCACACAGGTCGTCAAGGAGACAGAGGGCATGCACACAGGTCGTCAAGGAGACAGGGTTAGAGAAGATTGCGACGTCAGCAAAAAGTATATTTTACTCAAAAGAACATGCGGCTACTCGTCTATATTACCTTCAAATACTACCTGACATGATATATTGTGTAACAGAGGTGAACAGGTCAGTTAATTTCACTCCTCTGGTAAAGATGCTGTCCTTAATCAGACTCAGGGGGTACACGAATTAGCGCTAATCTTTGTGCAGCTGTCAATCATGCAGGCAGGCAGGCAGGCAGAGGAGCCATGGGTTCGGGGCTGGGGAACCACAGCCCCAAGCAGGGCTCTACGCTAACCTTTCACATGTGCTCCTAAATGCACAAATTTTGGAGCACACAAAAAAGTTTATTAATACAGAGTTTATTAACAAACTATTTATTACATATTGCGTATTATACTGTGTGTGCATGCGTGCGTGTGCATACTAAGGGACAAACATATGTGCAATAGCACATACCACCAAAATCACACATTGGCCCATGCCTACTAGATGCAAAGGATATCGGTTGTCAAGCTGCTTTTGTATGTTGTAGTGTTGTCACGATACCAACATCTTGACTTCGATACTGATAGGAAAGATAATGGAATATATTATTAGATGACAGAACATGGAAAGGTGGAAGGTCCGCGCTGCTCTGTGTCTAATATGAAATGACAATTGCGTGTTGACACGGCCACTACGCAAAACTATTACTCGCACACTGTGCTCCTAAATAACTTTTCCGGTTCACACTCATCTATTTTTAGGGGCAAATGCGAGTGAAATGCTCGCACTATAGAGCCCTGCCAAGGCAGAACAGGTGTGTAAGAAGGACAGTCATATCATCAACAAAATTTGTATTTGTCACGTAAAGTACTTGTACATTACAGTGAAATGCTTGGTTCTGTATGAGCCCCTGAGATTGTGTGTCATACAGTAAAACAAAGTAAAACAGGAATAAAAAAGTAAAAGGAATAAAGACCCAACACCATACAAATATACAATATACAATACGCAAACTAAAGTACAACCTAGGTACAATGAAGTAAAAATGCAGACAATGACGTACAAAAATGCAAATTTTTTATTTTTTTTTTGCAAAAATGAGATATGGGTGTAGTGCAAGTCTCTTTTAATAAATAGATAAAATATGGTGTAGTTTTAAAGTGTCACTGCATACATGTTTCAGTATGGGCGGCACTGGTGGAATCGAACCCCCAACCCTGGCAGTGTTAATTCCAATGTCAAAGCACGCTCAAACACTCTACCCACTGAGCTACGCAGGCGTACAGACCCGAAGCAACACAGATGATCCTTACTGACTGACGCCTGAAACACCTGCGTCAGAAATGTCCTTGTGTTTGACGTACAGACGCAGACCAGTCTGGCACTGTGTGGTTACTTGAGTAGTTCCTTTTCGGTAATGACCAAGAAAGGGAACGAAAGTATTGTGCTGCCGGCAACACAACTGGAGTCGCGAACCCCTGTGGATGCACCCGTAAAAAGCCTCAGTATGTTGTCGACTCAACGTGTTTTGGTAGAGCTTGTTTTTTTTCTTCTCTTTTGCATAAGCACTGAGCAGGCAGACAGCGAGGCTTACTCACTCACAGTCCGCCTTACTCACAAAGTCAACATGCTCTGAGTGCTGAAAGCAGCAGTAAGCAAACATCAATGACCACTTCATACGCGCCTCTGTGACTTATAAGACAATCCTCCAATCATTACTATTCATGGTTCATTCGGTAATGATAGCTCATGGGAAAACGAGGGACGTGAATGAAAAACACTTTTGCTTCCCTGAGCAACGTGCCACGCACTTAACCTCAGACTGCTGAGTGTGTGTGTGTGCGTGCGTGTGTGTGTGTGTGTGTGTGTGTGTGTGTGTGTGTGTGTGTGTGTGTGAGCTGTGCGCAACCCTTCCTCTCCTTGTAATGTGTTTTTAATATTGCCACATGTTGGAAGACTGTGACAATCAAAAAGAGATCTGTTCATAGTCATAATAGTCATAGTAGTTGGAGACTCTATAGCAGTGGCGGCCGGTGTGAACTACATTTGGGTGGGCGCGGGGGGGTGAAGGGGGGGGGGGGGGGCAAGCGGACAGCTGACCAAGCGAATACTGACTCGAGTCTCGACATAACGTTACCCCGTTTCCAACGTTAAGTCGAGTTCATTCATACTACACTAGTACACGTATGATCAATCCAATAATGAACACATATATATATCTTGTCATTTTAAACAAGTTACCATTCATTCATTCATTCATCCATTATGCGTCACCCGCGGCGAAATTAAATGTTATAGTTCAACAACAACACGCTGTGTTGAGAGAGCGAGAGAGAGAGAGAGAGAGAGAGACCACATTAACTCACTTTGTTTAGTTGAAACGTGGTCCAGGAGGGCTTGATAAAGTGTATATGTCCACTGTCCCACAGTCCCAGACTGTTGATGTATATCCACTGTCCAGACTGCATCCAGCTAACCAAATAGCTTCTTGTTAGCCAAGTTAGGCACACCAACACAAGTACTGTGATGAGCTGTGTCTTTGCCCATTTCCGCATCGAACAGCCTGCAAACTACCTGGCGTTCTATCGCCCTGCTCTAAGACAAACTCTAACCTTAACCAACTTTGAAAGAGTGCCTAAGCTTAACCGTCGAAAGAACTTGCCATCATGCTCTAAGACAAACTCTAACCTTAACCAACTTCGAAGAGTAACTAAGCCTAACCAGTGTAGAAACTGACGTCGGCCAATCAGAGAGCGTCTCCGAGAAATGCGGCTACGGAAAGTATAGACGCTGCTTGCTTAGATGATATAGATCGCTTGAAAACGCGCCCGGCTTCCATCATATTACATCATATTTCAACGCACAGTGCGTTACGTGCGTTGACCTATTTGATTGGCTGCGAGGATACAGCGATGAAACCAGTGCACGCCCTGCTGTGCGCGATATGTCTCGCCCCGGCCTGAGAGGTAGTTACTAGTGACTTCCTGTGAATGAAAAACTATTATTTATATTTGATATATTAACGTTATATTGTGCATTGGAAACACAAACATACTTAAAATGAGTAAATATTATTCATTTTAAACATGTTTATTTTATTTCTAGGGCTCTAAAAAAAAAGAAAAAAAAATTTCTTCTTCTTCTCTCTTTTAACCAGGGAGGGCGGCGCTCTAGCGCCCACTATCGGCCGGCCGCCACTGCTCTATAGCTTGGTCAGTGACCAGTCTACAGTAGAACTACACTCTGTCTACACTACTAGAGCTACACTCTGTCTACACTACTAGAGCTACACTCTGTCTACACTACTAGAGCTACACTCTGTCTACACTACTAGAGCTACAGTCTGTCTACACTACTAGAGCTACAGTCTGTCTACACTACTAGAGCTACACTCTGTCTACACTATTAGAGCTACACTCTGTCTACACTATTATAGCTACACTCTGTCTACACTATTAGAGCTACACTCTGTCTACACTACTAGAGCTACACTCTGTCTACACTATTAGAGCTACACTCTGTCTACACTACTAGAGCTACACTCTGTCTACACTATTATAGCTACACTCTGTCTACACTACTAGAGCTACACTCTGTCTACACTACTAGAGCTACACTCTGTCTACACTATTAGAGCTACACTCTGTCTACACTACTAGAGCTACACTCTGTCTACACTATTAGAGCTACAGTCTGTCTACACTACTAGAGCTACACTCTGTCTACACTATTAGAGCTACACTCTGTCTATACTATTAGAGCTACACTCTGTCTACACTACTAGAGCTACACTCTGTCTACACTATTAGAGCTACACTCTGTCTACACTATTAGAGCTACACTCTGTCTACACTACTAGAGCTACACTCTGTCTACACTACTAGAGCTACACTCTGTCTACACTATTAGAGCTACACTCTGTCTACACTACTAGAGCTACACTCTGTCTACACTATTAGAGCTACACTCTGTCTACACTATTAGAGCTACACTCTGTCTACACTACTAGAGCTACACTCTGTCTACACTATTATAGCTACACTCTGTCTACACTATTAGAGCTACAGTCTGTCTACACTATTAGAGCTACACTCTGTCTACACTACTAGAGCTACACTCTGTCTACACTATTATAGCTACACTCTGTCTACACTATTAGAGCTACACTCTGTCTACACTATTAGAGATACACTCTGTCTACACTATTAGAGCTACAGTCTGTCTACACTACTAGAGCTACACTCTGTCTACACTACTAGAGCTACACTCTGTCTACACTACTAGAGCTACACTCTGTCTACACTACTAGAGCTACACTCTGTCTACACTATTATAGCTACACTCTGTCTACACTATTAGAGCTACGTTCAGTCTAGACTAGGGCTGTCAACGACTAAGGATTTGGATAGTCGACTATGATTGACCAAAATTTGCCATTTGTCGACTACTAGTCGACAAAAAAAAATGTATATATAATCTTTTTTTAATAAAAAAAAAATTATCATTCCATTTGGGCTGTGGGGGTGCTTAATGTCTGAAGAAGTCGACTGAAGGCTTCTTGTCCTCTGCAAAAGCATGCAATTGGTCCACTGATGGATACATCTTGATATTTGTCTAGTCTAGTGTGTTCATTAGATGGGTGAAATCCTCTTTCAGTGCCTCTGTGCCTGTTTTCGTAGGCAGTTAGCCTCTGGTATGCATGCCATTAGCGTTAGAGGCCTCTTTTCTTTTGTGAAAAAAAAAATATATATAAATATATATATATTTTTTTGTATTCGACTAAGAGGTTGGCAGTCGACTACGGCTCCTTTCGACCGATTAGTCGACTAATCGACTAATAGGGGTCAGCCCTAGTCTACACTATAGCTACATTCTGTCTACACTACAGATTGGGGTGGTCTAGTCTAATCCTTTTAAACACATTCACACTATGACATCGTAATGGCTGACTGTTCAGATTAGGTCATGCTCAGGACCAATAGTCAGGGCAACATTCAGAAATGTGTGGCCAGCTTTAGTCACTTTGCCAGGTCTAGTAATTCCACACCTATGCAATAAGGGCGATGGGGAAATGTTGTACACGGCTTGTACCCAAACTGGGACTAGTAGTTTCCACAATCCCTGTGTCATTGCCGTACATTTACCAATGTAGATTATAAAATGGTAAATTTACTACAGTGTGCTATGGTAAATGTAGCCTACTCATGACATCATGGGTTCAATTCCAGTTCAAATGCCCCCAACATACCCCACCTGCTCTCCACTAATAAAGCACAAATGCCAAGAAATAATAACCATACTAAAGTCTACTGTACTCCCAGTAGTCAAATAGTATTGTACACCCCAACACAACACGGAAGTAAAAAAAATAACTGATACAAGATGCATGTCTAAAGTCTATGTGAAACCCAGGTCCACATGTGACACAATGTTGTCAGGATTGGGGTGTGTGACACACACGCAGACACACACACACACAAAAGAGGGGGATCTTAAAGCACTGGAATCACAGAGCGGT
>NC_140167.1:86981164-87021164 GCF_963971535.1 Notolepis coatsorum
GTTCACACTGCTACTACCAAAAACCAATGCAGCAAAGCAAACTGTGTTATATAGAGCCATGTCATATTGGAATAAACTGCCAGTACATCTTACACAGATAACCAGTAAGATAAGTTAAAAAAAATAATTGAAAAGAGCATTGAGAGACAAATAAATTAGTTACATTAAAGAAAAACACAGATACTGTAGTGTGCACTGTAAAGATATGACTGTCTGATAGTTTAATCCTTTTTCTTGTATTTTCTGTGATCTGATACTCTGTTTGTGTACTGTAATGCTATTTGGAATTATCTATAAATCATTTGCAGATGCTATTGTGTGCCCTAATCTGAAGTGAAGCCTATTCATCATTAAGGCGCCATACAGCCTGAAAATACAAATAATTATTACCTTTGTGTCATCGTCACATACCGCAATATACTGACCACACATTAGGGACAAACACATATTTTAAATGTACGTTAGCGCCCACCACATCAAGTATGTCTACACAACATAAGAGTTGTAGGTGGGAAATGATGGAATAACAAAAAAGGTGTTTAGCCTGCTCATACCTTAAAAGCGTGGGGCAGCACGAATAACTTATTGGCTCTGCTAATGTATCGTGCTTCCATTCAACAGAAGGCAACACACGTGAAGTTGAGTCTCACTTGCGTGATACTTCCTCTACATACTCTGTCAATACCTGGCCAGGGCACTCCTGGGTCCTAGTGCCCCAAGTTACACTATATGTTATGCACATGTATTTTATATGTTAATACAATTGCATTTATCTATAGTCCTAATTCTGTCACTGTTTGATGTCACAAAGAAGGGTGTATCCGAAAGTTGTCTACAACATTTGTAACAGGTGATGAGAAAGTAAACAAATAATTAATTGTATTAGACATTTGTTAATGATGAATAGGCTTCACTTCAGATTAGGGCACACAATAGCATCTGCAAATGATTTATAGATGTTTTATGAATGACTTCACAAATCATTTGTTAAACATGAAAAGATAAGTCTGGTAATTGCTTCGTGTGTATTCATAAAAGTCCACAAATAAACAAACTATTAGACATTTGTTAATGATGAATAGGCTTCACTTTAGATTAGGGCACACAATAGCATCTGCAAATGATTTATAGATGTTTTATGAATGTCTTAACAAATCATTTGTTGAACATAACATAAATGGAGGTACAGTATAGTCGTTTTTTAATATCCATTTTTCAAAGCATCTACAAATGTGTTACTACACATTAAACAACATTATTTAATGATGAACAAATCAAGTACAAATAATGTTGATAATGAGTTATAAATAATGTAGAACTAATTTGTAAATATTATACAAATATAGTTATAAATCATTTAATAATAATTTATGAATGTATATAAATGGTTTGTTCATGATTAGTTCATTATCTACAAATACCTTATAAAGGTCTTATAACTGAGTGTTATTATAAAGTGTTACCAAAAAAAAAAAAAAAATGTCTTGGTCTGATACTGTAGTAATATAATAGTAGTAGTATTTGTATTGTATTACAAATAATACATTTTCATGGTCTGATACTACTCACTATAATTGATGCTGTGAATCTATATTAAACACATTTGTATCAGCTTCAGAAGGTGTGCAAGCAGTATTTCATGAAGACAGGAGAACTGTTTTCCACTATGCAGGAATGACATCATCGTCTATGTACTGTATGGCATCCCCCCCTGAGGGTGGTCACATGGTGTGTGTGCAACCTAATTAAGTATTCATGAGCGGCTTCCCCTGTTTGATGACTGGAGCTGACAGTAGGGAGGTGTAGTCTGACGTCACTTTAGTTTCCCTCGCGGTCCACCCGTATAGGGATTTATCGTTGGGAAAATGTATTATCGGCTATTGTAATAATTCTGCCTCATGAACATTGGCTAGCTTTCCATTTGTGCACAAAATTTGTTCCCTTCTATCACTAACATTATTGTTTAAGCATTTTTGGTTGAAATAAAATTATACGTAATTATTTTACGATTAATTGCGAATAGTTTCATGTTGAACTATATAGATTGTGGATGAATACACACAGAAAGGTACACCATGCCAATGTTCATGTTCATGCTTTATTTGTTTTAAATTAGTCGATTTAGAAATGTGTCCATTGGAAATACATTGCAATTTCAAGCGAGGTGGACCGGCCGGAAACAACAATGACGTAACCACTACACCTCCCTATGGACATTATAGCATGATCCTGCATGCAGTTGTGGAATAATATAATGTCCTCATGTAAAGACATTCCCCTCCCCAATCCTTTGTCCCCCCCCCCTCTCCCCAATCCTGTATCCCCCCCCATTTGACCTATCAAATGGGACCACCTCCCCCCCTTTTAACTATATAATGCTCCTCCCAACAACCCCCCGGGGTCGCTTTACCTGGGTAATTTCAGCTGATCACCTGGGGAGAGCCCCTCAGCCATTCTCTCTATGTACTATGTATATTTCTATCTGTTTGGTTAATAAACCTTTGTTATTATCCAAACCTCGGTTGACTGAGAACATTCTTTTTCAGGATATCCACGAATATCCCACAATTGGCGTCTACGAACTTGTGACGGACTCTTTTGCGTCCTCCCGGCGTGCTGTATTGTTTATTGTCTATACAGAGAAAAGTGAGTATAATAGATGGTCGACCAAAAATGTATGGCAAGGAATTAAAACCTTCCCACTTTTCTCTGTGCCAGGTGAATGTTACAGAATGTTGTCAAATATTGAGATCATGGCTGAGTAAGAATAGCGTGTATTGAATATCTGGGCTGTATTGAGATTCGTTACCGGGGAACGCGTGTACCCGGGTCCTTATCAGGCGGTTCTGAGAGGATTTGCGGGGTTGAAGTGCTATTCCCGGATCGTGCTGGTGCCGACCAAAAGCTAAGGCACACAATAAAGGTTGTTGGATTGCTAACCCAAGTCTAGCTGATGCAGACTGAAATATAGGCAACAAAAGAAGATACGTGGGCTTATAAGACTTGATATCCTTGGAAAACCCTACTCTGGTAAAAACGTTCTGTGATTCCTCTGCAAAGAGGCGGGAAGTAGGACCGAGAAGCTGTTAGAATCATAATTAGATTTACCAGAGTAACGTCATAATATTCATAGTTTCAACCTCAAACTAAGCTCACAACCTCTTCCATTCCTGAAAATGATGTATTCGGATTAAATTAACCAATTGATCATATAGATAGCGGGAAGCTGACTACGCGACGTCCCGGTGTAGTACGATATGTACATTAAACGGGACATTAGTCGCGAGTTGAAGAGACCGAGAGTGTGATTAAACGGTATATATAATCCAATATAGCGCTGTTAAATTTCAAAGTTCAGGTTCGGTCGTTATGCGTTAATAACGTTGTATAGTATATATCGAGGGTAATCAAGCCTTATCGCAGCATGGTGCTGGTCGATTAAACGAACAGCGATCCAATACAATCAGGTATACAAACACGTTAACTTATATGTATTATTTGTTTGTTTGTCTGTTTAAATCTCATTTGTATGTGCACAGTATTAGAACCCGCCGCAGTGCTTTATTGAGTTAAGAACCGCCGAGCATTGGGCGACGAGTTAACGTTATACAGAGGGAATTATAGTTTTATCGTTTCTGTTTGTTTACGTTTCACATATGCACAAGCGACGTTCATTCGGTTACAAAACGCTGGTTTTAGGTGAATTCCAGGCTATTGAGAGCTTGCGGAAGAGTACTGCATGGATTGCAAAGCGTTATTTCCGAGGCGAATGGGAACGCGTGAACATCGCTTGGAGCGATGACGTCATACTATGTGCGCCATGAACTTATGATTTTGATATGAACCTATCCATGGGCGAACGTAAAGTTTAATATGCCCGAGGCCGAGGGTATACGAAATCCACGTAAAGTATATGTTTTATTTGTATGTGTATGTACGCGCTGCTATTAGAAAGTATTGAGTTACTGTAGCGAGATGCAAAAGAGTGTTTCCAAAGTTGCATTGTCCCAGACCACCGGAGAAACGAGCCGAGCATTGCATTGATGACACGTAGCATGCTACAGCCTCAAGAACTACTATTCGATTAAAGATACACATAAACACAAAAGTGGGTAAGTTAATATGGTTATTCAATAACTGAACTGAACTGTGAAGATCCAACGTGAACACAACAGACTTTTCCGGTGAGTATGAAAATCCTAAATATAGATGCATGACACAACCATCATCTCAGTTACAGTAAATTACAACTATCCCATATCGCTTGAGTGAGTGTTTTTTTTTCATTACTGTACACGTTATAAGTCACATAAAGCTAACCTCAATGCCTGTTTCAAATTTGTAATGTATCTGTGGGCGCGCAGGCAGGCTCGCTCCTCATAAATAGGTTTCTATATCTTAGAATGTGCACAAAGCTAGTGATAAGGCAAACATGCTATGTTTATTCAACAAATAATTTCTATTTTAAAAACAGTGTATGTTTTAACTCCCACGTCTCTATTGTTTTTGATACAAGGTACCATAAAAAAATCATACATCATAACTGAACACAACACAATTATGAGTAACACCCACTTACTCCCAGTATAAGCTATTAGACTTCATAAGCTTTTACAATTATGAATGGTCTTAGAGGAGTGGAAAATTAACATGTTTTTGTGTTTACAGGAGAGGCAGACGGATTTAACTCTAAATTGAATTACAGAACAGTGTTTAAACACTCACTTGTATCACAAAAGACATACTACATTGAAACTCCAGTGATTTGCACATTAACACAGACAGGACACAGAACCATTGAATTGAGACCCCAAAATAATCTACATTTGAACCCGAAAATCAGCTGAGGACGATGTGGAGCTGAAAGACAATGCAAATGCCTGCACTCTGACCACATGCTTGGTGGACTCACCTGACAATAGATAACAACAGGGAACCACAAAATTGAATGAAATGTTTTAAAAACAAACATGCCCCCTTCATTGGTACCTGATGAATGCAGTCAGGAAATTACTCACAATTCTATTTTCTCCACTAACTAATAACATGCATGACTCTTCTTTTAACAAACTAATACATTTCTATGACTGCAAATATCAAACCGCCAAGAAGTACACAATGATTATCAACAACATTGATCATTTAGCTGACACCTTTATCCAAAGCGACTCACAGGTTCTGTGCGACAGGACATCAGGAAGAGCACAACTCTATCAGCTGAGTAACAATGTTCATCAAAGTGTTGAGTGCCACAGTGTAGGTTAGTTTTATTAGGACAAGTGCATGACAGTAAGGTTAGTTAGGGTTAGATTTATTTGTATCAGTTGGAAGCAGGATAATCATTTACACAATGATTATCAAAATGCACATTATATATTAGAGGTAATTGAATTAATGCTACTTAAGAGTAGACGAGAAAATGAATGGATGTATTTCATGCAAAAATAACTGCCTGACTGCCTAGAGGTTTTTGTTTGTGTTTTTCTCTATGCTAATATCGTGTCACATGAGCCACACTAGAGGTGTGAGGAAAGCCAGAGAAGGCGTGACGAGGTAAGTATCCTGAGGCACACCCATCGCACACATCCTGAGGTAAGATCAACTTCAATTTAACATCACAGACTATGAAGACAAAGAGCTATTTTGTCTGATTCAAGACTTTGGCCATTCATTTACAATTTTATTTAAAGCCTAATGCTGTAAGATCTAGTTAGATACAAGATCTGATAAGATTGTAGTGAATGTGACCTTCTTGGCATAAGTAAGTAAGTAAGTAAGTAAGTAAGTATTTATAAAGCACCTTTCATACATGTCATGTAGCTCAAAGTGCTGTACACAACATAGGCACATATAACGATAAAAGCAATAAAGTCACAGTGATCAGTTAAGATCAATGTTTAAAAAAAAAAAAATAATAATAATAATAATAATAATAATAATAATAATAATAATAATAATAATAATAATAATAATAATAATAATAATAATAATAATAATAATAATAATAATAATAATAATAATAATAATAATAATAATAACGTAAAAATGAAAATAACGTAAAAATAAAAACATGAAAACAGTCATTTGCTTACCAGTTTGGGAGAACAGGTCCGCACAAACATGTCCGCTCAGTAGCAACCGGAAGTAGGAAATGCACTAAACCAATGCACTTGTACGGTAGGTAGCAATGTTAGCTCTTATAACGCTAGCGTAGTTACGTTTTTATTAGTGGTCAGAGTTGGGTCCATAGGACTTATCCAAGCCCCATGGATCCATCAGTGGCCGCGTATTGTGTGCGTATGTACCCGTTCCCTCATGTGATCAGTGGTCAGAGTTGGGTCCACAGGACTTATCCAAGCCCCATGGATCCATCAGTGGCCGCGTATTGTGTGCATATGTACCCGTTCCCTCATCTAAAGAGTTGGGTCCATAAGACTTATCCAAGCCTTACGGATCCATCAGTGGTCGTGTATTGTGTGCGTATGTACCCGTTCCTTCATCTAAAAAGTTGGGTCCACAAGGCTTATCCTAGCCTCATGGATCCATCAGGTTTTTCCAAGCCATAACTATTTGTAAGCTAGACTGTATAAGTACGTTTTTTATTTTCCCTTAAAAATGTCTATGGAGCTGGCGTTTCTGATGTGTGTTGGTAGTGTGTTCCATAGTTTTGGGGCATAGTTGGCAAATGCCATACTTCCTATCCTCTTTTGGTTTCTGGGCGTGTCTAGTAAACCTGTAGTGGATGACCGTAGCGTTCTTGAGGGCAGATAACTAACTAGGGAATTTGCTATGTATTTTGGGCCTTGCTCATTAAGAGCTTTATATGTTAGGAAAAGGACCTTAAAATCAATTCTATGAGTTATTGGAAGCCAGTGCAGAGTGGCTAGGACTGGAGTGATATGTTCTCTTCTCCTTGTATGAGTTAGTAATCGAGCTGCAGAGTTTTGGATAAGCTGAAGCTTCCCAATGGTTGCTTTGGGAAGACCAGTGAACAGTGCATTACAATAGTCAAGCCGACTTGATACAAAAGCATGAATCAGTGTCTCTGCATCCTTTTTATTTACGAAAGGTCTTACTTTCGCTATGTTTCTTAGGTGGAAGAATGACGTTTTCATGGCCTTATTTATATGAGACTTAAAGGTCAGGTCTGAGTCCAAGATGACACCTAGGCTTGTAACCTCAGTCTTTACATAGGATGACAGACTCCCCAGGTTTTCACACAGCACTTCCCTTTTCGCTTTTGGGCCGATCAATAGGATTTCGGTCTTGCTTTCGTTTAATTTTAGGAAGTTATTGTTCATCCACTTGTTTATTGCTAACAGACAATTTGTAATGGACTGTATGGCTGTAGTGTTATTTGGTTCTGCGGAGATATATAGTTGTGTATCATCAGCATAACTATGGAAGCATACATTGTGGTCTCGAATGATGTCCCCGAGGGGCAGCATATATAGTGAGAAGAGTAATGGACCAAGGCAGCTTCCTTGTGCAACTCCAAAGCTGCTGTCATGTTCCTCGGATACATTGTCTCCAAGCTTAACATAGAACCTTCTCCCCTTAATGTATGTTATGAGCCAATTTAGTACATGATCAGAAAAGCCAACCAGTCTTTCAAGACGACTGATCAAGATATTATGGTCAATCGTATCGAACGCTGCACTAAGGTCCAATAGGACAAGAATTGAGACTTTGCCAGCATCGGAGTTTAGCCTGAGGTCGCTAACTATTTTAGTAAGGGCAGTTTCAGTGCTGTGATTTGTTCTGAAACCTGATTGTAATTCCTCCATGATGTTATTATCTTTGAGAAAGGAGTTTATTTGTACTGAGACTATCTTTTCTAATATCTTGCTGATAAATGGAAGGTTCGATATTGGCCTATAGCTTTTTAGTTCGTTTACATCTAAGTTTTCTTTAGTAGTGGTTTTACTACAGCCGTTTTAAATGCATCTGGAAAAGTGCCTGTTTGAAGCGACATATTTATGATTTCAAGGACATGATTTGAGACACTATCGAACACCCGCTTGAGAAATGCTGTTGGTATAGGATCGAGGCAGGAGGTGGCGGAATTACACTCAGAGACAATCTTACAGAGGTCAGGTAATGTAATACATGTGAATTCCCCCATAGTTATCTCAGGTGGGTTTCCACTCACAGCCAGATCTATATCAGAGGCAATGCTTGCTCTAATCAATGATATTTTTTCATTAAAGAAAACTGCGAACTCTTCACATTTTGTGGCTGATTGCTGCGGTATATGGGGGGGTGGCATGTTAATCAGCCGGTCGATGGTGGAAAAAAGTACCCTGGAGTTACCCATATTTTCTGAGATCATTTTGGAAAAATATTCCTTTCTCGCAAGTTGTATTGCCTTATTGTATGCGCCCATGGCGTCTTTGTATAAATTAAAGTGAGCTGTGAGTTTGAATTTCCTCCATTTTCGCTCGGCTATCCTACATTTTCTCTTGTTATCTTTAACATTGGTTTTATTTAACCATGGAGAGATTCTATCAGTTTTGACCTTTTTAACCTTCAGAGGGGCAACAGTATCTAACACTGTTGACAAGGTGCTGTGGAAGTTTTGCACTTTCTGATTTAAGGAGGATTCACTGCATTGGTCATATGATTTCATCATACTAGAGAATTTTGCTTCAGCTCTAGCGTCCAGAAGCCTTCTGTGAACTAGGAATTCGCTTCTGGTCTTATGTAATATTAGGCTTGTACCATAGAACACACAATAATGGTCAGAAATTGGAATTTGTTTTACTGATACATTCTCAATGTTTAGCCCTGTTGTTATTAGTAGGTCCAGAGTGTTGCCATGTTGGTGGGTGGCCTCGTGAACATGTTGCAAGGACTCACTGCTAATGCAATTGGCTTGCATTTCCTATTTTCAATTAAGTGATTTTATTTACAATGAATTGAATTAACCCCAAAATGATTTTCTTCTTTAGCAGAAAGGCGTTGAATCTTTTATGTGAGGAGTTTTCTAAGGCAATTTTATCATCCTCAGATCATATTGGTGAGAGGACACGACAAGTGAGAAGGAGTGACTCGTGATTGACCTGAACCACGAACGACATGCGGCCCATGGCAGACCAAACGAAGGGGAGCACAACCAGGGCGACGACACAACCTGAGAGAGCCGCCATCCAACCCAGCCACACGACACAGACGTCCCCAAGGAAGTGGAGCAGAGGACCACGAAGGAGACTGACCAAGGAGACACTGACGAAGAGGAGATCAACCTTTGACGGCCTGAGAGAAGACACCTACGAGTTCAGAGTCATCACCATCAACGAGATTGAGCCTGCTGCGCCACCCCGGCACTGCAGACCACGGCAGACCAAACCCATCACCTACAGAAAGGAGATGGAGCCCCGACCATCAAGGTGGACTTCCATGATGAGATTGTCATCCGGTGAGAGAGAACGTCCTGCTGACTGGCCACTACACCAGCAAACCCTCGCCCTCCATCAAGTGGTACCGCAATGACGAGGAGAGGACAGCGAAACCAGCACAACACATTCAAGAACGCCCTGACCACCATGTCTCTAGGCCTGATGAAGGCCAAGCGTGAGCACAGTGGCAGATATGTGATGGTAGAGGAGAACAACACAGGCTCCAGGAAAAGAATCTGCAAGATCACTATAGTTGACCACCCCACTGCTACCGGTGACCCTGTGACTCTTGACAAGGTAAGATAAGATAAGATAAGATAAGATATTCCTTTATTAATCCCCTTGGGGAAATTCGTGACACACACATACAGCTCAACGTCTCATTAATAATAACAACACATCACAATCATTACATTTTTACAGTAACAATGGCACAGCATAAATTCAACAGACATGTACATTTGTTGACACATGTCATCTTACAGGAGGCCTGAGACACCGTATGCGCGATAGTCGGCAGCATTCAAACACCGAGTAGTAAACAAGATGGATCGCGCCTGGTGACGGGAGGGAGGGCAGGATGAAGGGAGGGGAGGGACGTGGGAGACTGGGGCACAGGAATTTGGTAATGAAGCAGCCTAAGGGCCCCCACCAACGCGCATCAGAGGCAGGCCGTCCAATAGGCATAGGCGCCAGTTACTCGCAAAGACAGGGGTGGATAGAGAAGGGGGGGTGGAGGGAGGGGGGAGGGGTGGGGGCCTCATCAATCTTATCGCCTCCAGACAGCACAGCTCGTCTCCTTCTTTCCCAGAATCACCTCACCGGAGTCGCTCCCCCGCGCTGACCTCGGCCTTGGTCTGGTTCCACAGCAGAAAGGGATAAGGGAGGGGGGGGGGGGGGGGGGGGGGTGATACATGCAGCTCGAGGCAGATTGCCGCATATGGTCAGAATTTGGTCAATTTAGTTTAATCATCGTCACCATCATCGTACCCCCTATTAGCACGGTACGGTGGCATCTTAATTTTCACATCCCTAATTTCCGACGTGATGTCCAGAATGGCCTGAGACCGCGACAGTTCCTCTGCGTGGTTAGAAGCAAGGGAATGGACGGCGACCTCCTGTAGGCCCCCTCTGAATGATGGAAGAGTGAATGTTCCCGACTGCATCGTCAAGAAGAGACACATCATCAGAGACCTATGGACCAAGAGACGTCTGAACACACATTGTCCACATTGTTATGTATTTATTAAAATTTTACTGTGTTACTGTTTGGCCCTGCCACACGACAGACAGAGAACACCTTGTCAACAGCGACGCGACATCATTCAGATTAATACCTTCACAAACAAGAACAGCCTCACAATTGTATGTATCTGGAAAATGATGAACTAGGGATGTGATGAAATGAAATCAATGAGATAGCATTAACAATGTTTAGTAATAATGAGCTAAAATGTATTGCTGAAGGAAGAAGTGGTCACATGGTCACATTACATCACATTTGAATTACTTAAGTTACAAAATTGTCTGATTTTAAGTAAAGACCAACAAAACTGAGACAATCACAGATGAAAGTGACACTCAAACTCAGGTTAAATACAACTAGATCTTAAGTAAATTCATCAAGAATCATTATAAATTGTGCATATATATATATATATTTTGAACATTTTCCCATAATCAATCATGTTAGTTTTTATTAACCACTAGGTTAACGATTTTCAATCTTATTTTGACACATTAGCCACTAAGGTTAATGTGTACAACCATGATCTTAGCTCCCATAGATATTATCATGAAGACACATAATTACCACTTAAATGTCTGAGTCACGACATGAACGACTGGAGGTATGCCAGATATGTGCACAGCTATAGCTTCTAATGAGTATGTTAATTGTTTGATATCAGAGTTGAGGACCACTCATTGATATAGGTATTTTGAGCGGTTAAATCAGACCATTATTAATAAAAGAAAAGGGTGATATCTATTCCCACATCTCTGATATCAAAATAACACAGACCGCAGTCCAGTCGATCATGTCATGAATCATGTATGTAAATAATTCTATTTTAAACTGTTATGCCAACCAACAGATCACATTGGCCAAAATGTTCATTATTTTAATCGTTTTCTATTGCATTCATTATCTGATAACCGATGGATTACATCGGTCCCATTCTATTACCATATCTATTCACTCTTACCTGTTCCAAATAATCCTGGTGTAGTATACATTAATCTCACCCACATTATAATAGAGAAAAGTGAGTAACTGTGGAATAATATAATGTCCTCATGTAAAGACATTCCCCTCCCCAATCCTGTATCCCCCCCCCCCATTTGACCTATCAAATGGGACCACCTCCCCCCCTTTTAACTATATAATGCTCCCCGGGGTCCTTTACCTGGGTCATTTCAGCTGATCATCAGCCATTCTCTCTATGTACTATATATATTTCTATCTGTTTGGTTAATAAACCTTGTTATTATCCAAACCTCGGTTGACTGAGAACATTCTTCTTCAGGATATCCACGAATATCCCACACAGCACTACACTCTTAAAAAAGACTGTAACTGATACACTCTTGATTTTATTTGTTCATTTATTTGTTTGTTTATTGATTTTTTATATATCTGTGTGTGTTCATTTAGGGACAACACAAACATGTGTTCATACTTAAAGGGCAATTTCACCACTATAACCATACTAAAGAAAATCTACTGTACTCCCAGTAGTCAAATAGTATTGTACACCCCAACACAACACGGAAGTAAAAAACTGATACAAGATGCATGTCTAAAGTCTATGTGAAACCCAGGTCCACATGTGACACAATGTTGTCAGGATTGGGGGGTGTAGGACACACACGCAGGCACATACACACACAAGAGGGGGGTATTAAAGCACTGGAATCACAGAGAGATGAGATAGGGTGTGGGAAAACACAAGAACACTGAAATAAATACAAATAAAAGCTACAGAAAACACAAAACACCAGGATAAAATAAATGGGGAAAAACCACCAACCACTGCCTAGCAGTTGAAAACAACCAAGAAACCAAAAGCATTACAGAGAAAACACTAGAAACATGAACTTGGGACACTGAGGGAAAACATTAATTGAACAAGCGAAACACAGGAAACCAAGCCTACTTAAAGGCACTGCACACCTGACACCAATCAGGTGGCAATCAAGCCCACACACCGGCCCTGCCGCATGGCAATTAACTGGTGTCTGGTGATTGACAGCTCAGAAGAGACAACCAAAAATAACTGGTGTCTGGTGATTGACAGCTCACCAGAGAAAACCCCAAATACATCCAAAGCACACAGGAATAAACTAAAACTAAACCCACATAGACCGTGATCCATCATACGTGTGTTAGAGAGGGAGACACAGCAGAGGATCATCCATGCATAGGGGATGAACTGATGACATCATCCTTCCATCGGCTAACATCACCCCACTCTGACTTCAGAGGTGACATCACCCTCCAGGTATGCAGGGATGACATCGCCATCTTATCTCACGCAGAGATGCAATTATGATACCACTACTACTACTGGAGCTGATAATTATTATTATCACTAGTAGTAGTAGTAGTAGTAGCCACAGTAGTAATAGTAATAAACTAGTAGTAGTAGTAGTAATAGTAATAGTAATAGTAATAGTAATAGTAATAGTAATAGTAATAGTAATCGTAATCGTAATAGTAATAGTAATAGTAATCGTAATCGTAATCGTAATCGTAATAGTAATTGTAATCGTAATCGTAATCGTAATAGTAATAGTAATCGTAATCGTAATTGTAATAGTAGTAGTAGTAGTAGTAGTAGTAGTAGTAGTAGTAGTAGTAGTAGTAGTAGTAGTAGTAGTAGTAGTAGTAGTAGTAATAATAATAATAATAATAGTAGTAGTAGTAGTAGTAGTAGTAGTAGTAGTAGTAGTAGTAGTAGTAATAGTAGTAGTAGTAAACTAGTAGTAGTAGTAGTAGTAGTAGTAGTAGTAGTAGTAGTAGTAATAATAATAATTATAATAGTAGTAGTAGTAGTAGTAGTAGTAGTAGTAGTAGTAGTAGTAGTAGTAGTAGTAGTAGTAGTAATAATACTAGTAGTAGTAGTAATAGTATTTTTATTTTATTGTAGATTTTCATGGTCTGATACTGTAGTAGTAATAGTAGTAGTAATAGTAGTAGAAATAGTGGTAGTAGTAGTAGTAGTAGTAGTAGTAGTAGTAGTAGTAGTAGTAGTAGTAGTAGTAGTAGTAGTAGTAGTAGTAGTAGTAGTAGTAGTAGTAGTAGTAGTAGTAGTAGTAGTGATAATAGTAGTAGTAGTACTGGTATAGTATTTATACTTTATTGAAAATAATAAATGTTCATGATATTGTAGTAGTAGTAGTAGTAGTATTATTAGTAGTAATAATAATTGTAGTTGTAGTAGTATCAGTAATAGTAGTAGTAGTAGTAGCAGCAGTAATATCAGTAATAGTAATAGTAGTAGTACTAGCAGTAGTAGTCATAGTAGTAGTATACTGTAGTAGTAGTACTAGCAGTAGTAGTCATAGTAGTAGTATACTGTAGTAGTAGTACTAGCAGTAGTAGTCATAGTAGTAGTATACTGTAGTAGTAGTACTAGCAGTAGTAGTCATAGTAGTAGTATACTGTAGTAGTTGTAGTAGTAGTAGAAGTAGTAGTAGTAGTAGTAGTAGTAGTAGTAGTAGTAGTAATAATAATAATAGTAGTAGTATACTTTATTGAAAATCCAATCCAATCCACTTTATTTATAGAGCACATTTAAAAACAATAAAGTTGACCAAAGTGCTGTACAAGTCCCACAACATAAGATAAAAAGATAAAAAGATAAAGTGATAAAAAGATAAAAGCACACAATAAAAACATATACAATATGTCACATAAAAAAGACAGGTCTCTCAAACTGTTTAAAAACCAAAAGCCAAGCTGGGTCCGAGCCCAGCTCTCCACATTGCTACCAGCTTGGCTGGTCGTTCATACTAACACAATTGGCAGTGTTAGGGGTGGGAAAGCTGATGGGTGGGTCCTGGTCGTTGTAAACAGCGACTCCTACAGTTCGGTCGGGGCGCCTGCTCAGCGAGGATAGGATCTAAGGGGGGGTAGTGTGATCCTTCCACACGTTACACCCTCTCAGTGAGAGTCCGCACTGCCAGCTGAAAAGAAGCGGTTGATTGGCTACACGTGTGTCGGAGGAAGCACGTGATAGCCTCCACTCTCCCAGACCGACTGTGGGGGGTAGGTGCGCAGCGACCATGAAGGGGATTGGGAATTGGCATAACGACTAAAGCAAATAAATTAGTTATAATAATACAAATAATAATAATTATATAAAAATTGCATGGTCTGATACTGTAGTAATAGTAGTAGTATTTGTATTGTATTAAAAATAATAGATTTTCATGGCTGATACTACTCACTATAATTGATGCTGTGAATCTATATTAAACACATTTGTATCAGCTTCAGAAGGTGTGCAAGCAGTATTTCATGAAGACAGGAAAACTGGGTTTTCCCCTATGCAGGAATGACATCATCGTCTATGTACTGTATGTCATCCCCCCCTGAGGGTGGTCACATGGTGTGTGTGCAACCTAATTAAGTATTCATGAGCGGCTTCCCCTGTTTGATGTCTGGAGCTGACAGTATACATTAGCTGATCCTGCATGCACCACTACACTCTTAAAAAAGACTGTCACTGATACACTCTTGATTTTATTTGTTCATTTTTATTTTTTTTATTTTTTTTTACATATATGTGTGTGTTTATTTAAGGACAACACAAACATGTGTAAATACTTAAAGTGTAATTTCACCACTTTTCATGCCCAGTGTTGATGGTTTAATTGGATTCCAATTTAGTACAGTACAAGTACAGTACAACAAAAAGACGTTTGTCATCCAACCAGAGTGCAAATGTGACAGTAAAGTGCAATAGTAATATATATATAATGTACAGGTGATTAAATTGGGTATAAAATATATAACTGAGTAGCCTACTGCTGAGTAATAGTACTAATCGGATGTATGTACAGAGTTGTGGCCAGCAGCGTAACTAGTAACAGTAAGTAAGGGATATACAGATGTGGATAAATATATATATATATATATATATATATATATATATATATATATATATATATATATATATATATATATATATATACAGTAATAAAAAATCTGTGTTGATGGTAAATGTAGTTGTCCATTGAAACAATACATTTCTTTTTGAGTGCTATATTGACTGAAAAATCTGTCTACACAATTGTAACGTTTGGGCCTTTTGCTCTCTTCTAGGAGTAAAGGTCCTAGCGCCACCCTGGAGTATTTCACCCTGTCTCTCTTCTAGGTTGTCCTAATTGCTAATGGGCACCTGCTGTGTATGTTTAACCGGCCTTCTTAATGTTCACCTGTTGTTCTCTTTCCTCTGTCAGTTCTTCAACAGTGTTACTGTGAGTAGCTGTCTACGGAGAGCCGTATCACTCCTGGCCTGGATGATGCCTCTGCCGTCTTTTTGAATATTGTTTATTATTATTTAGTTCCTTCGTTTAAGTATTACTCTATTATCGCTCTTGATGTTTCGACAATAAAAAGAAACACTGTTTGTTGAGACGAGCAACTACCGTCTCTGTACCTTCCTTCTGTCCTGCATTTGGGTTCAACATTCCTACCTGAATCGTAACACACAATGCCTACATGTACCAGGATGCATTGCGTATGAGCTCAATAAAGAGGGCGTGAGCTCAATGGAGAGGGCAAGTTATATCTGACAAGTGTAAAAGGCAGAAATGCGTCTCAACTTCATTCTTCGATAGGTTTGTATTAATTGTATCGACAAGACACATGGTGTCTCATTGTATGGTGCCTTGATGCATAGGTGTAGGTTTAAGCGGGGTTCTAGGGGACATGTCCCCCTCAATATTTATTGATTGATTGATTGATTGATTGAAAACTTTATTAACAGATTGCAGAATGGGTACAATACAGTACAGCTCAATACAAACAACTGCTAAGAGGATGCAGACCAGAAAAAGACTTTTGTCTTGTTTACATAAGCGTCCTCCATTTTCAATTCATCAAGACATTTATGACATACAAGACATACAAATATACAGTACTGTGTAAGAAAAAGAGATCATACAAAAATATACATCCGAAGGGGAAGAAACTGTACATTGGAGGGGGTTGGGTGGGGGGGGGGGGAGGGGGGGGGGGGGGGGGGATTTGTTGTTGATATACCGGTATACATGATTCTGAATAATGCAACCCAAAACACATGATGTGTTTTGAATGTGCAGAAGAAATATAGCAGTAAAATATATTTAAAAGCCTGAGAGTCTTACTGCATTATATTCCATCATATTTATGTCAGCTGGTACCTGAATGTTGTCTTTACAAAATTAAATACATGTCCACCATAAATTGATGCAAAGGCACATATAGTTGCATAAAAGTACACAGTACACTAGAATGCAAGTAATTAAGTGTTTGATGCTGAAAAGTGCTCCTGTTGAAACCGAACCTATGCCCTTGCCTGGATGCAACCATGACAAGGAAGAGAAATAACGGCAAAAAGAAATGGCTCCGAAAAGGTAACGTTAGCCCTTTGTTTATCTGTCTTTGATGAGTAAAAGGAGATTATATATAAAGATTATATCACTGACTGTAGGATGCAATTTATTCAATTGGGTTAGGGTTAGGGTAGAGTAATTTTTTTATTTATTTATTATTTTTATATACTTTTAGAAAGGTGCAGAATAGAAGTATTGCTGTTCCCCACAAAATAATACTGAATGTTTTCTTCAGCACACACACACACACACACACACACACACACACACACACACACACACACACACACACACACACACACACACACACACACACACACACACACACACACACACACACACACACACACACACACACACACACACACACACACACACACACACACACACACACACACACACACAGAGACTGTGACTCGTCATACGCAGGCCGCCCCTTCAAGGCAATGGTAGGGGAAACACTGATAAATAATCACAGTGTGATGGAAATGCCAGTATTTTGACAAATAATAGCTTGCAGCAACACATTGAAAAAATAACTATAAACTAGTTCATTTTTGAAACCATGAACTTTAGTTCAACATTTTTTATTATGAACTATGAACTGAACTAGTTCATTTTAAAATGTGTGAACTGTGAACTGAACTAGTTCAGGTAGAAAGTGAACTTTCCCAACACTGCTGACCCTTTAGCTCAGCTGGTTAGTGAGGCCGCCTGTGGATCCTATAGATGTGTTTCTCGTCCACGTCAGACTCAGTGTGTCAAGGGGGCTAAAAGGAACATAATCCTGGTCAGAACAACACAGACTACAACAGGGACGTGCACAGGACTTTAGAGGGGCAGGTGCTCAAAGGCTGAAAAGGGCACTATACCTGTGTATGTTTTAACCGAGCGTACGTAGCGCGCAAGCCCGATTTTTAAGGGCCTTTTTCGGGCGGGGGGGGGGGGGGGGGGGGGGGGGGCTTTTTATGCTTTTTGGGGGGTTTGGGTGATCAAATATTGAATATTGAACTATAATAATCAGTGCAGGAGCTCACTTATCCTTGAAAGACACTTTTATCACTGACTTAAAAGGCCCATACATCTCCATAAATGTTCAGGGGGGAGGGAATAAGTGCTTACCCTACAGACCCCAAGAAGTGCTGTATATTCTGTATTGTTTAATAGAAATGCCTTTTTTATTCCAATCCAGATTTGTATTTGAGATTCCCAAATCCCATCGGACTTGACTTCTTCGTGTCCCTCAATGAGTGTAATACCAGCATTCAACTGTATGCGCCACAGCGGTTTCTCTCATCATCATCATCACCACCCACGCTATGCATAAAATAATGGTCCGCGGAGAGGCACGCTGAGGAGGCCGTGCAAACTGCAATGGAATATGGGGCATCTCTCTCTCTTTACCTAATATTTTTATTCTATCCTGACATTTTTCAGTTGGAAGGGCAGTCCATATGCGTAACGGTAAAAAAATAAAAAAGCACCCCTTGGGCCTTGGGCTCTATGTGTGCATGTGCCTGGACTACAATATATTTGCATTTGTTAGCCATGCTAGCGATCTAAACAATCAATCCATGCCAAAGCTAGATATGTAAAAGGTGAAAGACTCACACTCCCATCCATGTTGATTTGGCTAAATTACATCGAGCCGTTTTCGTTTTAAACAACTTTTAGTCAGAGGAGCGCCATGGTTTCTCCATAGTGCCCCGTCATACTTTTTTAGCGCAGCAGCTCGAGCAGGTAGGGGGCAACTTAGTCACGTGACTCAGTTGGTATTGGTTCGGTATGTTTATAAACAAGAAACAGATCTATGGTCCCAGGTTCAAATCCACTCGACTGGACGGTCACATTGGACTGTCACATTGGACTGTCACACTGGACGGTCACACTGGACGGTCACACTGGACGGTCACACTGGACGGTCACACTGGACGGTCACATTGGACGGTCACACTGGACGGTCACACTGGACGGTCACATTGGACGGTCACACTGGACGGTCACATTGGACTGTCTCAAATTATGTTCTGATGACTTGGAGCTCTTCCCCAGATGATGCAGTCATGGAATTTGATTAGGAAATATGTTTATTATCTTAGTTTGTATTATGCAGTGATATTCTATCCTTTCTGTTGTACTATAGGCCTGTGTGCATAAAAGTGTAAACTACTGATGAGTCGGTCACAGTCAACCAGCATCTGCTAACGGCTCTGACCCTTTAGCTCAGCTGGTTAGTGTGACCGCCTGTAAATGGTAAATGGTGCATTTATATATAACGCTTTCACCCAAAGTGCTTTACAATTGGTGCCTCACATTTTACCCATTCACTCACACATTCACACGCCGACGGCAGAGGCAACCATGCAAGGTGCCAACCTGCTCATCGGGAGCAATTAGGGGTTAAGTGTCTTGCTCAAGGACACTTCGACACGCTGCCCGGGAGGAGCGGGAAAAGTGCAAAGAGACATTTCATCAGCGACTCAGTGCATGTGTGTGTATGTGTGTGTGTGTGTGTGTGTGTGTGTGTGTGTGTGTGTGTGTGTGTGTGTGTGTGTGTGTGTGTGTGTGTGTGTGTGTGTGTGTGTTCCTGTGGGTCACCATCTTGCATGTGTGTGTTAATCTGGATGACAATTAAATACTTCTTCTTCTATATCTCACCTCTAAGGTAAAATGTGGATGACTTCTCAACATCAAAGAGAAGTCGCCTATTCTCAGTCCTTGCCCCACAATGGTGGAATGAACTACCCACCCCATGCAGTTAGGACAGCCGAAACCCGTCCAATCTTTCGCCGTCGACTAAAGACGCACTTCTTCAACCATTATCTGAAATAATAATAATAATAATAATAATAATAATAATAATAATAATAATAATAATAATAATAATAATAATAATAATAATAATAATAATAATAATAATAATAATAATAATAATAATAATAATAATAATAATAATAATAATAATAATAATAATAATAATAATAATAATAATAATAAAAAAATAAAAAATAAAACCTAACCCTAACTAACCTTACTGTCATGCAGTTGTCCTAATAAACTAACCTACACTGTAACACGCAACACTTTGATGAACATTGTTACTCAGCTGATAGAGTTGTACCCTTCCTGATGACTTGTCGTACAGAACTTGTAAGTTGCTTAATGACTAAATGTAAATGTCAACCGGCAGCAAGCCTCAATAGTCATAATGTGAAAATAAACAATTGGCATTTTAAAAAAAACTTAAAAAAAAGTTACCATACTCTACTTTTAAATAAATATTTATACACGTCGCATATTTCACATCGTGATCTGCACACAAAGTCCAAATGGTTCCAAACAAAAATCAGCTTGAAGGAAAGAAATGACCACTGATTGTGTTCAGTCCGCGTCTATATTAATCCCAGCCGAAGAGTGCAAGAGCGCTTCCGCATTTTGCCCTGATTGGCCCCGGTAACGCCCTCCAAATGCGCATTTTCTTTTCCCCCGCTCAGACGCCGAAATGGAATACATGTATATTATCGCGACGCGATTCACTCGCAACGCCATAACGTTTTCCCTGTACATTGCAACGTTAACACAACGCAGCTGTCAACTGTACTTTACATATTATCCAAACGAGGACCACATGTACTTTACATATTATGGAATACATGTCAATCAATCAATCGCGTACCTCTTAGTTAGCTCAGTTAGCTGCATGTTAGCTCCATGTTAGCTCAGCAGTTAGCTCATGTTAGCTCAGCAGTTAGCTCATGTTAGCTCAGTAGTTAGCTTCATGTTAGCTCAGCAGTTAGCTCATGTTAGCTCAGTAGTTAGCTCCATGTTAGCTCAGTAGTTAGCTCAGCAGTTAGCTTCATGTTAGCTCAGTAGTTAGCTTCATGTTAGCTCAGTAGTTGGGATAAAGGAGTCGGAGGCGGTGTATCGAAGTTGAACCTAATTCCTTTATTCAACAGCAGCATAACAACAATGTCAACGTAGTCGAATCAATAGGTAGAATGATGTATCGAAGTTGAACCTAATTCCTTTATTCAACAGCAGCATAACAACAATGTCAACGTAGTCGAATCGATAGGTAGAATGAATGCTCGAGGCAGGAAGTGCTACACACAATATCGTCCGGGGGGAACTACTATTCCCAACAACAGTTCTGTGTGAATTATGTACAGTCACTACACAATCAATCAATCAATCAATCATGTACCTCTTGCACGGCTGCGGCGCGGCGGCTGGCGTGGCTGAATAACAGTAGCAGTGATCGCCTGCTGCGTCCATCGTGTGTATATATATACCGTATTAGTATTAATAGCATATAGCAATAGCAATATATAGCAATAGCAATAGCATATAGTATTAATGTGATTGACCAGCGTTTAATATGGCGCGTTCTGGCATCTGTGATTAGTGTTGAATGGGGGTCTCGCGTCGAACCAAGCGGCGACCTCATGCGCATGCGCGGCGAGCACCTGGGTGAAGGAAAAGGAAATGCGCATTACCGTACTGGCGTATGGCGAAGAATGCGGAAGCGCTCTTGCACTCTTCGGCTGGGATTAATATAGACGCGTTCAGTCCCGGCGCCATGGGCGGGCATTAGGGGGCCGGGCCCGCCCACTGAGTCAGCTGTGCCCACCCTTTTTTTTATTTTTTTTTGTCAATCAAAGTCAACTATCCAAATCCTTAGTCGGGGACAGCCCTAGTGGGCACTGATGTCAACAACAACACTACTGAAGCTAGCACGGCACTGTGAGAATTCGTTTTCTACTCTCAAGAACGTCTTTACAGAACATCGCCTTAGTATGCTTCATCGATGCAACTAAGGCCAATTTAATTCAGTTGGCATTTGAGAAGGACTTAACAAAAAAGTTCAGGAATGAGTGGAGGGGCAGTGTTTTAAGAAGATTTCACTCTGTCCCCAAACGCCGCTTGCTGCTCTACTAATGATGGTGAGTAGCCTGTGGAGGAATTTAGTTTGCTTTATTATGCACCTTATTCTTGTCAGTTCAGTTAAGTTTGTCAGTGAATTCAGAAGTGTTGAATAAATGGAGACTTAGAAATGTATAGAATAGAAATGTATTATCCTGAGGGAAATTTGACACTGCAAATCACTCAACATTAAACATTTAGACAGAACAAATCACAAATAAGAATAACCAAACAAATGGCCTAAGAATAGAATAAAATGAAATAGAATAAAAATAGAATAAAAGATACAGTAAATAAATACAGTAAAAATATACTGAAGTCTACAGTAGGTGTAATAATGCACAGTGCTGCTATAAAAGTAAGAGTCCAGGAAGATGGTAATTGTCACTCTGTGCTCAGTGATGCAGTGAGGCACAGTGGTGCATTGTATAGTCTGATGGCTGTCGGAATGAAGGACTTCCTGTGCCGTTCAGTGCTGCATTTAGGTAGTGTGAACCTATAACATGCTCCTCCTGTCAGCCAAGTCTGTGTATAGTGGGTGGGAGGGGTTTTCCCTGATGGCCTGGACCTTAGCAAGGTTCCTCCTATCCGCCACCCTCGCTAGAGTCCAGCTCCACCCCAACCACGCTACTGGCCTTCTTGACCATCTTATCCAGCCTGTTTGTGTCCCCTGCTCTCAGTCCGCTGCCCCAGCAGGTCTGTTATATATATCTGTTCAGTCTGTTTTTGTATAAGTGAAAGAGAAATTAGATTTTTCAATTGCCTCTCTGCTGTTTAGTTCAGCACCGTGGGCAGCGCCAAGCAAGCCACAGCGCTGCTGTCCCAGCTGAAACGTATAAAAGGGAACCTGTGTTGAAAAACCATTGTGCCCCCCCGAGAACATTTTATGCCCCCCCACTAATTTGTTTCTGCAGCCTGGTCTGATTGTGTTAGCAGCATTGAAAGAGGTTTGGCAGCATCATTCCATAAGCTTGTATTTCTCATGGCCAGAGCTCGCTCCCATGTCATCCACTGCAACATGCCCTTAATTGGTGATGATGATGACAGTGTGATGATTCTCCTCGTCACGTCTTTAACCTTGTAGCGCCCACTCAACATCAGAAACGATGTGTCGCAGTCAGACAATAATTGTCGACAGGGAGTAAAGGACAGAAAGTAAGGTGATTATTCATCAGGAAACTACTGATCACATATACTGTTACCTGTTAGCTACTATATAGACCTGTTCGCTGTACATGCCCGGACATCTTCAGAGGGGGGGCTACATAGGCTATTGCATGACTAATACCAATTCGGCACACTTCTCAGGATAACACAGAACCCTTTCATTCACAAGGAGGCGGGAATTCCGTTCAGGAGGCGGGACTTCCGGTCAAATTGTTTTTACTGATTATTTTTGCACTATTAAATGTATGTGACGTCACAAAATTGGACACTTTTTGACTTCCTAATCTCTCTCCCGGCTTCCCAGAGGCGGAGCCTAGAAACCCAAGCAGGCTGCGGGTCCTCCGGCACCAGTCGTGTGTTGTTTATACACGTCAAGAACAACCGGTTTTGCAGCTGCGTCCCAGAGACACAGGGAACAATGGGACGTGTCGTTTTCATCAACTCAAACTGCTGATGGCTACAGAATAAAACGCACTTTATTAGATACTATAGTCGGGCCTGTCGATGTTATTTTTTAAACAGATTTGAGCCATTCCAAGTTGAAAAGGAGGAAGTCATCGCCTGTGCGGCTGATAGCAAGATCTCGGCAGATTCTAAGTTTATTTACAATAAAACCCTCTAAATCTACCTCAGTGGTTACCTGGGCCATGGGGACTGAAATAAAATCTAAAATATATTTAGCAACGTGAACGAGACATTTTTCATCCGTGCAAAATTCTGATTGGCTGGATAATCCAAAAGGCAAGTGCAGTCGATTGTGGATGCCTGGATTTGCGACTGTGGGCGGGGTCATTTGATTGACACATGGAGCACAAACCTTTAACGAACCGTTCAACAACGAAAGTGTCCTCGATTTGATGAAATAACCATCCCCCAGTGAGGATTCCCTTCCTCTCCCAATAATTATGCTTTTTATGCTTTTTGGGGGGTTTTGGTGATCAAATATTGAATATTGAACTATAATAATCAGTGCAGGAGCTCACTTATCCTTGAAAGACACTTTTATCACTGACTTAAAAGGCCCATACATCTCCATAAATGTTCAGGGGGGAGGGAATAAGTGCTTACCCTACAGACCCCAAGAAGTGCTGTATATTCTGTATTGTTTAATAGAAATGCCTTTTTTATTCCAATCCAGATTTGTATTTGAGATTCCCAAATCCCATCGGACTTGACTTCTTCGTGTCCCTCAATGAGTGTAATACCAGCATTCAACTGTATGCGCCACAGCGGTTTCTCTCATCATCATCATCACCACCCACGCTATGCATAAAATAATGGTCCGCGGAGAGGCACGCTGAGGAGGCCGTGCAAACTGCAATGGAATATGGGGCATCTCTCTCTCTTTACCTAATATTTTTATTCTATCCTGACATTTTTCAGTTGGAAGGGCAGTCCATATGCGTAACGGTAAAAAAATAAAAAAGCACCCCTTGGGCCTTGGGCTCTATGTGTGCATGTGCCTGGACTACAATATATTTGCATTTGTTAGCCATGCTAGCGATCTAAACAATCAATCCATGCCAAAGCTAGATATGTAAAAGGTGAAAGACTCACACTCCCATCCATGTTGATTTGGCTAAATTACATCGAGCCGTTTTCGTTTTAAACAACTTTTAGTCAGAGGAGCGCCATGGTTTCTCCATAGTGCCCCGTCATACTTTTTTAGCGCAGCAGCTCGAGCAGGTAGGGGGCAACTTAGTCACGTGACTCAGTTGGTATTGGTTCGGTATGTTTATAAACAAGAAACAGATCTATGGTCCCAGGTTCAAATCCACTCGACTGGACGGTCACATTGGACTGTCACATTGGACTGTCACACTGGACGGTCACACTGGACGGTCACACTGGACGGTCACACTGGACGGTCACACTGGACGGTCACATTGGACGGTCACACTGGACGGTCACACTGGACGGTCACATTGGACGGTCACACTGGACGGTCACATTGGACTGTCTCAAATTATGTTCTGATGACTTGGAGCTCTTCCCCAGATGATGCAGTCATGGAATTTGATTAGGAAATATGTTTATTATCTTAGTTTGTATTATGCAGTGATATTCTATCCTTTCTGTTGTACTATAGGCCTGTGTGCATAAAAGTGTAAACTACTGATGAGTCGGTCACAGTCAACCAGCATCTGCTAACGGCTCTGACCCTTTAGCTCAGCTGGTTAGTGTGACCGCCTGTAAATGGTAAATGGTGCATTTATATATAACGCTTTCACCCAAAGTGCTTTACAATTGGTGCCTCACATTTTACCCATTCACTCACACATTCACACGCCGACGGCAGAGGCAACCATGCAAGGTGCCAACCTGCTCATCGGGAGCAATTAGGGGTTAAGTGTCTTGCTCAAGGACACTTCGACACGCTGCCCGGGAGGAGCGGGAAAAGTGCAAAGAGACATTTCATCAGCGACTCAGTGCATGTGTGTGTGTGTGTGTGTGTGTGTGTGTGTGTGTGTGTGTGTGTGTGTGTGTGTGTGTGTGTGTGTGTGTGTGTGTGTGTGTGTGTGTGTGTTCCTGTGGGTCACCATCTTGCATGTGTGTGTTAATCTGGATGACAATTAAATACTTCTTCTTCTATATCTCACCTCTAAGGTAAAATGTGGATGACTTCTCAACATCAAAGAGAAGTCGCCTATTCTCAGTCCTTGCCCCACAATGGTGGAATGAACTACCCACCCCATGCAGTTAGGACAGCCTAAACCCGTCCAATCTTTCGCCGTCGACTAAAGACGCACTTCTTCAACCATTATCTGAAATAATAATAATAATAATAATAATAATAATAATAATAATAATAATAATAATAATAATAATAATAATAATAATAATAATAATAATAATAATAATAATAATAATAATAATAATAATAATAATAATAATAATAATAATAATAATAATAATAATAATAATAATAATAATAATAATAATAATAAAAAAATAAAAAATAAAACCTAACCCTAACTAACCTTACTGTCATGCAGTTGTCCTAATAAACTAACCTACACTGTAACACGCAACACTTTGATGAACATTGTTACTCAGCTGATAGAGTTGTACCCTTCCTGATGACTTGTCGTACAGAACTTGTAAGTTGCTTAATGACTAAATGTAAATGTCAACCGGCAGCAAGCCTCAATAGTCATAATGTGAAAATAAACAATTGGCATTTTAAAAAAAACTTTAAAAAAAGTTACCATACTCTACTTTTAAATAAATATTTATACACGTCGCATATTTCACATCGTGATCTGCACACAAAGTCCAAATGGTTCCAAACAAAAATCAGCTTGAAGGAAAGAAATGACCACTGATTGTGTTCAGTCCGCGTCTATATTAATCCCAGCCGAAGAGTGCAAGAGCGCTTCCGCATTTTGCCCTGATTGGCCCCGGTAACGCCCTCCAAATGCGCATTTTCTTTTCCCCCGCTCAGACGCCGAAATGGAATACATGTATATTATTGCGACGCGATTCACTCGCAACGCCATAACGTTTTCCCTGTACATTGCAACGTTAACACAACGCAGCTGTCAACTGTACTTTACATATTATCCAAACGAGGACCACATGTACTTTACATATTATGGAATACATGTCAATCAATCAATCGCGTACCTCTTAGTTAGCTCAGTTAGCTGCATGTTAGCTCCATGTTAGCTCAGCAGTTAGCTCATGTTAGCTCAGCAGTTAGCTCATGTTAGCTCAGTAGTTAGCTTCATGTTAGCTCAGCAGTTAGCTCATGTTAGCTCAGTAGTTAGCTCCATGTTAGCTCAGTAGTTAGCTCAGCAGTTAGCTTCATGTTAGCTCAGTAGTTAGCTTCATGTTAGCTCAGTAGTTGGGATAAAGGAGTCGGAGGCGGTGTATCGAAGTTGAACCTAATTCCTTTATTCAACAGCAGCATAACAACAATGTCAACGTAGTCGAATCAATAGGTAGAATGATGTATCGAAGTTGAACCTAATTCCTTTATTCAACAGCAGCATAACAACAATGTCAACGTAGTCGAATCGATAGGTAGAATGAATGCTCGAGGCAGGAAGTGCTACACACAATATCGTCCGGGGGGAACTACTATTCCCAACAACAGTTCTGTGTGAATTATGTACAGTCACTACACAATCAATCAATCAATCAATCATGTACCTCTTGCACGGCTGCGGCGCGGCGGCTGGCGTGGCTGAATAACAGTAGCAGTGATCGCCTGCTGCGTCCATCGTGTGTATATATATACCGTATTAGTATTAATAGCATATAGCAATAGCAATATATAGCAATAGCAATAGCATATAGTATTAATGTGATTGACCAGCGTTTAATATGGCGCGTTCTGGCATCTGTGATTAGTGTTGAATGGGGGTCTCGCGTCGAACCAAGCGGCGACCTCATGCGCATGCGCGGCGAGCACCTGGGTGAAGGAAAAGGAAATGCGCATTACCGTACTGGCGTATGGCGAAGAATGCGGAAGCGCTCTTGCACTCTTCGGCTGGGATTAATATAGACGCGTTCAGTCCCGGCGCCATGGGCGGGCATTAGGGGGCCGGGCCCGCCCACTGAGTCAGCTGTGCCCACCCTTTTTTTTATTTTTTTTTGTCAATCAAAGTCAACTATCCAAATCCTTAGTCGGGGACAGCCCTAGTGGGCACTGATGTCAACAACAACACTACTGAAGCTAGCACGGCACTGTGAGAATTCGTTTTCTACTCTCAAGAACGTCTTTACAGAACATCGCCTTAGTATGCTTCATCGATGCAACTAAGGCCAATTTAATTCAGTTGGCATTTGAGAAGGACTTAACAAAAAAGTTCAGGAATGAGTGGAGGGGCAGTGTTTTAAGAAGATTTCACTCTGTCCCCAAACGCCGCTTGCTGCTCTACTAATGATGGTGAGTAGCCTGTGGAGGAATTTAGTTTGCTTTATTATGCACCTTATTCTTGTCAGTTCAGTTAAGTTTGTCAGTGAATTCAGAAGTGTTGAATAAATGGAGACTTAGAAATGTATAGAATAGAAATGTATTATCCTGAGGGAAATTTGACACTGCAAATCACTCAACATTAAACATTTAGACAGAACAAATCACAAATAAGAATAACCAAACAAATGGCCTAAGAATAGAATAAAATGAAATAGAATAAAAATAGAATAAAAGATACAGTAAATAAATACAGTAAAAATATACTGAAGTCTACAGTAGGTGTAATAATGCACAGTGCTGCTATAAAAGTAAGAGTCCAGGAAGATGGTAATTGTCACTCTGTGCTCAGTGATGCAGTGAGGCACAGTGGTGCATTGTATAGTCTGATGGCTGTCGGAATGAAGGACTTCCTGTGCCGTTCAGTGCTGCATTTAGGTAGTGTGAACCTATAACATGCTCCTCCTGTCAGCCAAGTCTGTGTATAGTGGGTGGGAGGGGTTTTCCCTGATGGCCTGGACCTTAGCAAGGTTCCTCCTATCCGCCACCCTCGCTAGAGTCCAGCTCCACCCCAACCACGCTACTGGCCTTCTTGACCATCTTATCCAGCCTGTTTGTGTCCCCTGCTCTCAGTCCGCTGCCCCAGCAGGTCTGTTATATATATCTGTTCAGTCTGTTTTTGTATAAGTGAAAGAGAAATTAGATTTTTCAATTGCCTCTCTGCTGTTTAGTTCAGCACCGTGGGCAGCGCCAAGCAAGCCACAGCGCTGCTGTCCCAGCTGAAACGTATAAAAGGGAACCTGTGTTGAAAAACCATTGTGCCCCCCCGAGAACATTTTATGCCCCCCCACTAATTTGTTTCTGCAGCCTGGTCTGATTGTGTTAGCAGCATTGAAAGAGGTTTGGCAGCATCATTCCATAAGCTTGTATTTCTCATGGCCAGAGCTCGCTCCCATGTCATCCACTGCAACATGCCCTTAATTGGTGATGATGATGACAGTGTGATGATTCTCCTCGTCACGTCTTTAACCTTGTAGCGCCCACTCAACATCAGAATGAATGAATGAATGAAAACTTTATTTAACAGATTGCAGAATGGGTACAATACAGTACGGCTCAATACATACAATTGTTAAGGGGATGCAGACCTGAGAAAGACGTTTGTCTTGTTTCCATCAGGGTCCCCCATTTTCAATTCATATAGACATTTATGACATACATAACATACATGACATTTATGGCATAGGGACATATAGGTATTTAGTACTGATACATTTGTGACATAGGCGGTATTCAAATATACAGTACTGTTACCCCTAGATCCTGACAGAGTATATACATATGATGGGGAGGGGACTGTACATTAGGAGGGGGTGGGTGGGTGGGAGGGGAATATACATACGGCGGGGAGGGAATATATACATGCGGTGGGGAGGAGACTGTCTATTAGGAGGTGGTGGGGGTTTTGGGCATTTACGGTGGCCAGTTTCGAATTGCAGCCTCCCGTAGGTGCTCTTTAAGGGCGGTTTTGAATGTGGGCAGGGATTCACATTCCTTTACAGCTTTGGGTAGGGCGTTCCACATTGTTGTGGCATAATTGCAAAACGTGTTTAGTCCCTTGTTTGAGCCGAATCTGGGTTTAACATGATTTGTTGAGCTTCCTCTGGTGTAGTGGTTGTGGTATTCACTGACCTTTGGGAAGTATTTTGACATGTACATGGGCACCCCGGTCGTATAGTGTATCTTGTAGACCAGGCCCATTGCAAGTTGCTGTACTCTGTCGTCTACTCTAAGCCATCCTAGGTTGGCAAAGTGGGCAGGGGTGAGGTGGGTTCTGGGGTTCAGGTCAAGTAGTAGTCTGACCAGTTTGTTTTGTGATGTTTGTAATTTTGTTTTAAGCGCCTTTGAGGTGCTTTGGTACCATGAGGTGCACGCATAGTCATAGTACCCTTGAATGAGTGCTCCTGCCAGAGTCCTCAGGGTATTCTTGTTTACCAGAGAGGAGATCCGGTACAAGAATCTAGTTCGTTGGTTGACTTTTTTTATTACATTGGATGCCATTTTGTCACAGGAAAGATTTGCCTCTAGGATGGAACCCAGGTAGGTAATTTCGTCTTTCCTTGTGACAATATTGTCACCCACTGTAACTGAGAAGCCGTCGGTCTTGCTGAGTTTGTTATTTGAACCGAAGAGAATGGACTCTGTTTTGCCCATGTGTAATGATAGTTTGTTATCAGCGAGCCATATGCAGATTTTGCCTAGTTCCGTGCTGAGGGTTTTTTCAACCTGCAATTTGTTCTTGTCAGAGACCAGCAGGGCTGAGTCGTCCGCAAACAGGAACAAGTTGCAGTCACAGGCTGACGACATGTCATTTGCATAAATTAGGAAGAGTAGCGGTCCTAGTATGCTTCCTTGTGGAACACCACAGCTCACTGTGAGGGGGGGGGATAGAGTACCGTTTACCTCTACCATCTGTTCTCTCCCCTCCAGGTAGGATTGCATCCAGCTCACTGATAGGCTATCAAAACCAATTGCTTTTAGCTTGTCCATTAGAATGGAGTGATTGACAGTGTCGAAACGATGTGTCGCAGTCAGACAATAATTGTCGACAGGGAGTAAAGGACAGAAAGTAAGGTGATTATTCATCAGGAAACTACTGATCACATATACTGTTACCTGTTAGCTACTATATAGACCTGTTCGCTGTACATGCCCGGACATCTTCAGAGGGGGGGCTACATAGGCTATTGCATGACTAATACCAATTCGGCACACTTCTCAGGATAACACAGAACCCTTTCATTCACAAGGAGGCGGGAATTCCGTTCAGGAGGCGGGACTTCCGGTCAAATTGTTTTTACTGATTATTTTTGCACTATTAAATGTATGTGACGTCACAAAATTGGACACTTTTTGACTTCCTAATCTCTCTCCCGGCTTCCCAGAGGCGGAGCCTAGAAACCCAAGCAGGCTGCGGGTCCTCCGGCACCAGTCGTGTGTTGTTTATACACGTCAAGAACAACCGGTTTTGCAGCTGCGTCCCAGAGACACAGGGAACAATGGGACGTGTCGTTTTCATCAACTCAAACTGCTGATGGCTACAGAATAAAACGCACTTTATTAGATACTATAGTCGGGCCTGTCGATGTTATTTTTTAAACAGATTTGAGCCATTCCAAGTTGAAAAGGAGGAAGTCATCGCCTGTGCGGCTGATAGCAAGATCTCGGCAGATTCTAAGTTTATTTACAATAAAACCCTCTAAATCTACCTCAGTGGTTACCTGGGCCATGGGGACTGAAATAAAATCTAAAATATATTTAGCAACGTGAACGAGACATTTTTCATCCGTGCAAAATTCTGATTGGCTGGATAATCCAAAAGGCAAGTGCAGTCGATTGTGGATGCCTGGATTTGCGACTGTGGGCGGGGTCATTTGATTGACACATGGAGCACAAACCTTTAACGAACCGTTCAACAACGAAAGTGTCCTCGATTTGATGAAAGTGGTGTCGAAAGTGGTGGCGAATGGAATTGCAGCGCACTGAATTGAATTTCAAGGTGATTAGATCAAACCAGTCTAGTTTATTACTCAGTTTGGTTCTGAATTTATTAAATCATTTGCTAATTCATCAAGTGACTATTTGATTTGATTGCATTTTAATCGGTTACACATTAATTTAATCGGTTACACATTCATTTATTGAATGCATTTTAATTGGTTATACATTCATTTAATCGGTTACATATTTATTTATTGAATGAATTTGAATCGGTTACACATTCATTTAATCGGTTACACATTCATTTATTGATTTCTGTTACTTCCACCCCTCATAGTATACACTGTAAGAAAAAAAGCTGGAAGAAAACGGTAAATGTCTGGCATCAATGGTTTTCCAATGTCAAAATGTCAAATTACAGTAAAATCAAATACATTTACAGATTACAACCTTTATTTAATGGTTAATATTTTGATAAAAGGTAATTTACTGTATTTTTATGGTATTTACACTTAAAGTAGAAAAACAAAGGTAATCTATAAAATAATACAGTGAATTTCCTGTGAAAAAATTTGTAGGAGCCGGCAGCTGGGAGATATCATTCAAGAGTAGTGTTGTTGTGGATTGTGGAATTGTCAGGGCACATATGTCCGAAAGCTTAGTGGTTATGGTTTCCCAAAATCGAGCTACCGGTGGGCATTCCCAAAACATGTGAATATAAGTGCCAGTGGCCCCCAGAGTGCACAGGGTGCTCCAGGAGTCAGCCACCAGACCCATCATACACAGTTTCCTAGGGGTGAGATATGTTCTATGAATATAGTTAAAGTGTACTTGTTGATGATTGGGGTTACGGGAGGCCAGTGTAATATTAGTCCAGACATCACCCCAATATAACTCAGGGTCCAGTTCAGGAATGTCTTCCTGCCAAATTGTATCTAAGGGGAGGTTCTTGTATGTGGACTCGAGTAAGAGTGTATAAAAGTCTGAAACGAAACCCTTTGAGTTAGTTCTGTCTCCGAAGAGTCTAAAAAAGGGGTGTCGATGTAGTGGCTGACCCCACGGGACCCCATGTGCGCTGAGCGCCGCCCTCAGTTGTAAAGAAAAGAAAAAGGAGGCACCGGGAAGGTTATAAAAACGTCTCAGGTCTTGAAACGTGCAAAGGCCGGTTCCATCATAACCATCCCCCAGTGAGGATTCCCTTCCTCTCCCATTGAGGGTTGATTGTTAATGGGTTTATGCCCAATAAGTAATTGTTGGCTATGAAATATTGGGGAGTGGAGGTGCCACGGGCATTTGATGGTACAAGACCTCTGTGCGTTACACCATGTCTGAATCACATGGGAGATGATATACCAAATCGTAATTGGCATTTTCTAATCGAGGTGTTGGAATAGATTACATCTTGTAGTCTTAGTGGAGAGACTGTTGCTTCCTCCATGTCACGCCACGACACGGCAACCTCGGGATCAAACCAGTTAATCAGGGGCCTCAGTGAGAAGCACCAGAAATAGGGCGGCTAGGTGGTGCAGTGGGCAAGGCGCTCACCACCAATGCAGGAGACGCTGGGTTCGAGCCCAGCTCTCCGCATTGCTATCAGCTTGGCTGGTCGTTCATACTAATACAATTGGCAGTATTAGGGGGTGGGAAGCTGATGGGTGGGGATCGGACGTTGTGGACGCGTGTATCGCTTCCGCAACGGAATTCGGTTTCCGGGTTCCTCTGATTGGCCGCGACCCCCACGTGACCCGCCCCCCTATCCACCGCTCTGGCGCTGCCGTGGCAGAGCTCGCTTCCTCATTGTTTACATCAGGGTCCCCCATTTTCAATTTTCAATTTCCAGTTTTTGGGTAAATCTTTGCAAGTTGGTGTATTTTGAACAAGGACATTGTTAAAGGCCTGGGAGCAGCACATGGTGGTTTGAAACATAGTAGCATCTCATTAAGCCTTTTTCTTTGTCTACTTGTGACCGGCTGGAGCAAAGATGACTATGACGATCAAAAAACTGGCAGAGGAATTTGAAGAATTAAAAAAATCACAAAATTTTATGTCTGAGGAGATCAGCAAAGTGGTAAAACAACAAGGTGACATCATGAAACTAATGAAGGAGGTTCGTGAGTTGAAGGCCACAATCAACCAAAGGGACCAGAAGATCGAACTGATGGAACAAAGGATTGACGACTTGGAGCAGTACTCTCGTGCTGATGACCTTATCATCACTGGGCTGGAAATCAAACATCGCAGCTATGCCAGAGCAACAGCCGGTGACCGACAAGGTGAGGATGCACCACCTGAGGAACTGTATACAGTAGAGCAGCAAGTGGTTCAATACATGAGAAGTAAGAACATTCCCTTAGAGAGCCAGCACATCTCGGCTTGTCACATTCTCCCAAGCAAGGACAAAAAAAACACCAAGACCACGATTGTTGTCAAGCTTGCAAATCGAAAGCATAAGGTTGAAGTGTTGAGACAATCCAAAAACCTTAGAGATACTGGAGTGTATATAAACGAGCACCTAACAAAGAAGAATTCTGAAATTGCTTGGTATGGCCGTGCCCTCAGAAAGCAAAACAAGATCCAAGCAACCTGGTCAAGAAATGGAAAAGTATTTATAAAGTTAAACGGACCACCAGAGCAGGCCAGGGTGGTTGCGGTACGAAATCTGAATGATCTGGAGCAATACAAGTGACAATGCCTAAATATATTTTTTTTGGGACCGATGACTTGGATTTCATTCATGCTGTTTACCTTATTGACTGAGTTTTTTTCTGGTAGGCCTGTATGGCCAAGATGTTTTCTGTCTGGACATGTGGAAGATATGTTTTTTTTATGTTTTTTTTGTTCTTTGTTTTTTTTGGCTTTTTCATTTTCAACTTTATGACATTCTTTGGTTGGCATAGAACCTATGGTCTGAAAGAAATATCATGGATTATTTTTTATCGATACTGTCTATTGGGATTCCATTTTCTTTTTTTGGACTGGGATTCTGTTTCCTACCGCATGTTGAATGCATGGATACTGCAGACTGAAAGAGAGAACTTGAATTACTTTTTGCTCGACTATGGACATGGACTATTGTTTTCAATTTTGGATCTGGGTGTGTATATGTTTTCCACGGACAGTTATGGCATGGACTACTTTTGTGGAGAGGCATTGTGGACAACTACAGCATGGACTATGGAGATGTGTCTTGGGCAGCCAAGGGCTCATGTTGGCCAGCTGTATGGTATGGTCAACTTGGGTGGAATTGTATTTGGAGATACATACATGGGTGACTTTAAAGAAGTAGGCTCACTGGAGCCCGGAAATCAAGTACATAACCACAATGTCGGATACGGAAGAAATATATGATTTTGAATATGATGTTGATCCTGAGACTCATGTGTTTAATGCAATTAATAATACCTGTAAATATTATACAGATGAACAGCTTAATGACATTGTTAAACCAGAAAATAGGTTTTCGTTGATACACCTAAATTGTAGAAGCCTTTATGCGAATTTCACCAAGATTAATGAATACTTAAAAACATTTAATAATAGATTTTCAGTTATAGCATTATCTGAAAAGTGGTTAAAGCAGGAGAATTGTGCTGATTTTCACTTGGAGGGTTATGAGCTGTATCACCTGGATAGAAACAACAAAAGGGGAGGGGGCGTGGCCCTGTATGTGGACAGTGACTTGAAATGTAAACAAGTGCAAAGTATAGTAATCGATGACTTAATGGAAGGTATAACTGTGGAAATTGAAATGGATAAGGTGAAGAATATTGTTGTTACTTGTGTATACAGAACACCAGGGTCAAGCATAGAATCATTTAAAGACAGTTTGGAAGAGTTATTGAATGGGTTAAATGAGAGCAAAACATGTCTGATTTGTGGAGACTTTAACATTGATCTCTTAAAGCAATCTAATCACTGCACGTCAGATTTTGTGGATGCTCTATACGGCAGAGGGTTCTACCCACTGATCACAAAACCCAGTAGAGTAACCTCAACTTGTGCTACATTAATTGACAATATTTTTATAAACACTTTGGAGAACAATATTAAAAGCGGACTTGTGATAAATGATATTAGTGACCACTTACCTATATTTGTAATATATGACTGTCAAATTAAGACAAAGAAGGAAGAAAACTCCCTTAGATACACAAGGGTAAGAACTGATGACACAATAGCCAAGTTCAGGAATGATCTGGTTAATGAGGAGTGGAAAGGGGTTTATGTGGAAGAAGTAAATGCTGCATATGAGGCATTTTTGGACATTTACTTGTCGCTGTATGAAGAACACTGTCCAATGGTAGTACGGAAGCAAAAATGTAATTATAAAATAAAACCCTGGATGACAAAGGGCTTACAAAATGCAAGTAAAAAGAAAAACAAACTCTATAGAGATTTTATCAAATTAAGAACAAAAAAGGCTGAAAATCAATATAAAGCTTACAAAAATAAATTAACTACTATAATTAGAAATGCAAAGAAAGAACACTATAATAATGTCTTAAAGGAAAATATAAATAATATCAAAGAAACTTGGAAGATTTTACGAAATGTCATTGGAAGCAAAGCTGTATCTGCAGATTTACCCAATTACTTCATTAATGACAACAATACGGTTATTAAAAACGTGAATGAAGTGGTAAATGAATTTAATTCATTTTTTGTAAATGTAGGCCCAAACCTTGCTAAGAATATCCAAAGTCATAATGAAGGGAAAGCAAATAAAGACTGGACAGGGGAAAGTAAAGTGTTGCAGTCTATGTTTCTAGGACATGTGAGTGAAAGACAAATTATAGAAATAGCATTAAATTCAAAAAATAAGACATCAACTGACAGTGATGGAATTGACATGATAATTGTGAAGAAGACCATTGATTGTATAATTAACCCCCTGTGTCATATTTTTAATCTTTCCTTTCAAACAGGCACCTTTCCAGACAGAATGAAAATAGCAAAGGTTATTCCTCTATTTAAATCTGGGGACAAACACAGCTTTACCAACTACAGACCAGTGTCTTTGCTTTCACAATTTTCCAAGATTCTTGAAAAAGTGTTTGCTCATAAATTAGATAGTTTTATTGAAAAGAATAACCTGCTGAGTGAGAGTCAGTATGGATTCAGGGCAAATCGATCAACAGCCTTAGCCTTAATGAATATATATGAAGAAATAACCACAGCAGTAGATGAGAGGAATTACACAATAGGGGTGTTTATTGACTTAAAAAAAGCATTTGATACGATAGATCATCACATTTTAATTTCTAAATTACAAACATACGGTGTGAGAGGGGTGGCGATGAACTGGTTAAGTAGCTATCTTGAAAATAGACAACAATATGTACAACTCTCTGGTTACACATATGAATGTATGAATATTGAATGTGGTGTCCCTCAAGGTTCGGTCCTGGGGCCCAAACTTTTTATTTTATATATTAATGATATATGTGAAGTGTCAAACATATTGCAATTTGTTTTATTTGCTGACGATACAAATTTCTTCAGTTCAGGAAAATACCTTAAAAAATTTGCAGATGACATTGTAAATGAAATGTGTAAACTTAAGATATGGTTTGATAACAATAAGCTATCCCTAAATTTGGAAAAAACGAAATTTATGATATTTACTAATCGAAAGAAGGACAATGTGGCATTATGTATTGACGGAGTTAATATTGAAAGAGTATCTGAGTTAAAAATTTTGGGTGTTATGTTGGATGAGAAATTGACATGGAAGCCACATATAATGTACATAAAAAATAAGGTAGCCAAGAGTGTTTTTGTTTTGAACAAGGCAAAGAATGTGCTTGATTATAATTCTATGCGAATATTATATTGTTCACTCATCCTACCATATTTGAGTTACTGTGTGGAAGTGTGGGGTAACACGTATGAAAGCAACATAAAGCCATTATTTATATTACAGAAGAGAGCAGTAAGAATAGTTCACAAAGTAGATTCAAGAGAACATACCAACGAATTATTTATTAAATCCAGACTATTGAAACTTAAAGAGTTAGCTGAAATACAGACTTTATTAGTTTTGTTTAGAGCAAAATGCAGAGTATTACCAGCAAATATACAGAGGTTGTTCGTTCCCTGTCCAGATGACAGCAGAAGGAAATTAAATTTTAAACACCAATTTGCACGAACAACCTTAAAACAAAGGTGCACCTCAGTTATAGGTATCAAACTATGGAACTCTTTGCAGAACGATGAAAAGAGTTCCAATAATATATTTCACTTCAAAAGGTTGTGCAAAGAAAAGATACATAGACAGTATAGCACAGTTTAGTATAATATTGCAGTTTAGCGTGTCAGGATGACGTAGCATAGAGTTGTAGTGTAGGCCAGTATGAGTATAGTAATATAGTATATAGCAGCGTAACATAGAATAATAATATATTAAAATATTGTATAATACTGTACCAATATGGTGTAGAATAAATAGTATGATTTAGTTATATTATAATAAAATAGAAATTAGATAGTATATAGAAGTATAATACATTATATAAGTGTGTGTGTGTGGGGGTGTGTGTGTGTAAATTAATTAACCTAAATATGTAGTTTGACTGATAGATAGACAAAATGGGTTTATTTATGTTGATTTAATTTGGTTGTGTTGATGTTAAATTTTTATTTATTTTTAGCAAAATGGGTATATTCTGTTTGGTTTTACACAATATGTCTATCGGTGTGTTGTACGTGTGTAGGGGCAGGTATATATAAGATTTTTTCTTCTTCCTGTTCCTTTCGGCCATGGTATTTTTTGTGAATTATGTGAATATGTACTGTTGGACTGTGGTGATTCCATGTACGAATAAATAAATGATGATGATGATGATGATGATGATGATTATGTAATTGGTTTGTCATGACAAACAAATAAAAAAATCGCGATTTACCCGCTGGCTACAACAGTGACTGCATGTAGTCAGAGCCAGAGCTCAGCGATCACTGTGTGTTGTGTAGCCAGCGGGTAAATCGTGATTTTTTTATTTGTTTGTCATGACAAACCAATTACATAATCCAACATATGTGTAAAGGCACAACATATTCCAGTTAACGGTATATTTTTTTTATGATTTGTTACGGCGTAGTCGTTCTATATGAATTGAAAATGGGGGACCCTGATGTAAACAATACAAACGTCTTTCTCTGGTCTGCATCCCCTTAACAATTGTGTGTATTGAGCCGTACTGTATTGTACCCATTCTGCAATCTGTTAAATAAAGTTTTCATTCATTCATTCATTCATTCATTCATTCATTCATTCATTCATTCATTCATTCATTCATTCATTCATTCATTCATTCATTCAGTCAATACTTCCATGCGTATAAATTGAGGAAGCGAGCGAGTCCGCGGCCGCTCGCTCTGCCGCGCGCGGCAGCGGCAGAGCGGTGGGGCTCGCTCTGCCGCGTGCGGCAGCGCCAAAGCGGTGGATAGGGGGGCGGGTCACGATCAGAGGAACCCGGAAACCGAATTCCGTTGCGGAAGCGATACACGCGGTGTGGACAGCGACTCCTACAGGTCGGTTGGTGCGCCTGCGCAGCAGAATCAGGAAGCGACGGGGGCGGCGTGCCCTCCAAACGCAGACCCCCGGCGCTGAGAGATCGCGCTGTGCAGGTGAAAAGATGCAACTGCTGCTTCCTCAAGTACCGGAGGGGACACGTGATGTAAGGCTTAGTCCACATTGCAGCCGGCTTGTGGGAGGCATGGCCTAACAGCGTTCGAGACAGGGGAGGGTAGAATTGGACAATATGAAAAATTGGGATGGGAGAAAAATAGAAAATGGGAGAAAAAGTACATAAAAAAAAAGAAGCACCAGAGATATAATTAAAAATCCGGGATTGCTAGACCCCCGTCCTGTTTCCTGTTCATTTTGATAAGCGATGATCGGGCTTGTAGCGAGTTGGGGAGGCTTGACCATCTATTGAGATCCTGAAGTATTTAGTTGTACGTGCCTGTATAATTGTGTCTAACTTCTGATTCAGGGTGGGAACGATTTCGATGCCGAGGTATTTTAAATGTTCAACTATGGGGATGTCCGATGGGAGGTCCACAGCTCTGGCCAACTCATTAAGGGGTAGGCATGCAGATTTGGGCCAGTCGATTTTGAAGCCTGATAGTTCACCAAATTCGTTAATTATCCTAAGTACGTTTGTGGCCGACATACTGTAGAGGGGTCCTGCATAAAGATCAGTAAATCGTCCGCATAAAGAGCAATTTTGTGAGGGGTATCTATCACGGTTGTGTTTGGAACCCAATGTGCAGGCAAGGAGAAGCGGCAGACAGAACTGGATAAAACCCAATATGGGTGCGTTTAATGGATGGTCAATGTCCAGGCAGAGATCGGTACACAGGGGTGGTAATCGTAATGTCCATGGTATACACGGGGGCAGGAGAATCAGACAGACGGGATCAGAGCAGGGGCAGGTGTCGTCAACCGGGCATGAGTCAGAGCAGTTCCTTGTGAATATGA
>NC_140167.1:87028664-87106164 GCF_963971535.1 Notolepis coatsorum
AGGCCAGTGACAGTATTTCCTTTCAAATGGGGGCTCGTCCGGGATTGGATTGATCGCGGTGAACCAGTTGTCGTCTGGAGTCCCAACCAAGGTGTCTCGTCGTCAGTGACAAAACAAGCGCTAAAAAATTGAAAAGACTGACAAGGTGTGACGGCTGAAGAACGGCCGCCCAGGTCAAAGCGGATGCCGGTGCTTTTTCTTCAAATGACAAAACGGTAGGCAAAATTCCAGCCTTTAAAAATAACTACAAATTGGCAAAATTCCAAATTTAGAATTATTTTGTCATTTTGATAAGAAAAAGTACCTGCGTCTGCTGACATCTGTGAGGCCCTAAGGTCTGTCCAATAGGGTTAAAGTCCCACCGGAGGTTAAAGGCCTATAAATCTATTCTTCCAAAAAGGGTTAAAGTCCCACCGGAGGTTAAAGGCCTATAAATCTATTCTTCCAAAAAGGGTTAAAGTCCCACCGGAGGTTAAAGGCCTATAAATCTATTCTTCCAAATAGGGTTAAAGTCCCACCGGAGGTTAAAGGCCTATAAATCTATTCTTCAAAAAGGGTTAAAGTCCCACCGGAGGTTAAAGGCCTATAAATCTATTCTTCCAAAAAGGGTTAGAGTCCCACCGGAGGTTAAAGGCCTATAAATCTATTCTTCCAAATAGGGTTAAAGTCCCACCGGAGGTTAAAGGCCTATAAATCTATTCTTCAAAAAGGGTTAAAGTCCCACCGGAGGTTAAAGGCCTATAAATCTATTCTTCCAAAAAGGGTTAAAGTCCCACCGGAGGTTAAAGGCCTATAAATCTATTCTTCCAAATAGGGTTAAAGTCCCACCGGAGGTTAAAGGCCTATAAATCTATTCTTCCAAATAGTGTTAAAGTCCCACCGGAGGTTAAAGGCCTATAAATTGATTGTGCTTCCAAATAGGGTTAAAGTCCCACCGGAGGTTAAAGGCCTATAAATCTATTCTGTATGAATGTTAAAGCTAAGTGACCTATTAAGAAAGTGAGTCGACTGATTGCTATAAATTGATTGTGCTGGTTTCGTTTGTCTTTTCTCCCCCATACATTTCAATTGTGTGTGGATGTGGAGGAAAAAAGGCATAAGGATATATGTATTTGGGTGGCATGTTATTGAATCTTAACAGAAAAGCTTAGATGTAAGACGAATTGGTGCTGTATTCTTCAACAGGGCCCGCCCAAATTAAAGGGTAGAAGATTGGCTCGTTATTACAGCAACGATTTGAACGACATACAGGCTTTTGAGATTAATATCCACGGACGGGGTTGGGACATTAGGGGATAGTGAATAGGCATTTGTATTGAATCCCAGGTTTAGCTGGAGCAAGTGAAGAAAACATCTTTAGCATAGTTGAACGGACCCCCAAAGTGGAGGGACACGTTACTTAAATAGGTTGGATAACTACGTTGTACTAGTTCACTGGGTCAAGCGATTGGAGTTTGTGTTAAGCTGTGTGGTTAGGGTGACTTTCTCCCCCCTCTGCCTCTCTCTATAACTCACTTCCTCACACTATCTTGTGTTTTTTTTTCTCCGTCTCCTCCTCCTCCTACTTCCCCCCCCCCTCTCTCTATAACTCACTTCCTCACACTATCTTGTGTTTTTTTCTCCGTCTCCTCCTCCTCCTACTTCCCCCCCCCTCTCTCTATAACTCACTTCCTCACACTATCTTGTGTTTTTTTCTCCGTCTCCTCCTCCTCCTACTTCCCCCCCCCTCTGCCTCTCTCTATAACTCTCTTCCCCACACTCTGGCTTCCTCCTTCTCTCTCTCTATCTCTCTCTTTCTGTACCCCAGCGCATCTAAATACACAAACATTACGCATAAGGAAGCCTACAGTCTAGCGGGATTGTTCGGATCTTGAGGTTTAGAACGTCTCTGAGGCTGTCCTGTTTTCTGTGTCATAAAAAAATCTCGAGGTGGAACTCATTCGGATTAATGTGTCGATATGTGTTACGGCCGGCTACCTGAGCTCACATCTCAAAGATTGTAATAATCTGCGGATGATTAGCGCGTGAGAGCTAAACGAGCTTGTGGTTGCTGGTTACGGGCGCAGGATTGACCTTTGACCTGGGAAGTGATACTCGAGATTTAGGTGAAAGGAAGACAGGCCCCTTTGGCAGGCGTTTGCCTTCGAGTCAGAATCGTCTCTCTATATTTTGGGCTCTATCACCCAAACACCCCCTGACTCTCTCTCACATTTTTTCTCTCTCTCTCTCTTTTTCTCTCTTACTCTCACACGTGCTCATAACGAGCTCGTTCTCTCTCACTGTCTTTTCTCTCTTTCTCTCTCTCTCTCTCTCTCTCACATTTGCTAACACTAGCTCGGTCTCTCACTCTCTGTCTTTCTCTATTTCTCTCTTTTTTTTCTCTCTCTCTCTCACTCTCACACTATCAAACCCTCTCTCCCTCCTTATTTAAAACAGCCAGGATTGACCTTTGACCTGAGAAGTGAAATCCAATACTTAGGTAGCAGGGCACAGGGGCTCGTTGGCTTCTCTGATCAAACTCCCTCATCCTCTCACATTCCTTCTTTCTCTCTTACACTTCCTCTCTCTCTCACAGTTACTCTAAATAAACTCTTTCTCTCTCCTTTTTTTCTCTTTCTCTCTCTCTCTATCTCACTCTCTACTCTCACTAAACTCTTTCTCTCTCTTTTTTCTCTCTCTCTCTATCTCACTCTCTCTCCATCTTTCTCTCTATCTATATTATCCCTCGCTCTCGTCACCCCTCCTCTCTTTTATTCCCACTCCCTCCGTAGACTTATCTCTCTCGCTGTCTCTCACTCTTCTCTCCCTCTCTCCCTCTCACACTAAATTCACACCTCAAGGTCCCCATTTTCATTACAACATAATCATCATTATTATTTCGTTAGTACCACTTGCTGTAAACATTGCGGGACCACACGTCCTCGAAAAACTACAACAACACGGAGCTGTTCCCTAGGTGGTAGTACTGAACTCGAGCCAGCTCTCTCACTCTCTCGTATTCTCTCTCTTCTCCCGCTCGCACAGGACCCATTCAGAGTGTCTCGTCTCCTCCCCCACTTGCACGCTCTCTCGCTCCCTTTCTCTCGCTCTCTCTCGTTTTCTCTCTCTCTCTCCTTCTCTTTCTCACTCTCTCTCTCGTTCCTTCTCTCTCTCCCCACTCTCTCTCTCTCTCTCTTTTGCTACACTTTTCTTCACACGCTCTCTCTCTGACTCTCCCATTTTTCCCACACTAGCTTTTTCCCTCTCTCTCTGTCTTTTTCTCTGTCTCTCTCTCTGACTCTCTCTGTTTTTCTTTCTTACTCTTCCTCTCTCTCACACATTTAAACTTTTTTTTGCTCTTTTGCCCTCTCGTTCTCTATCCCCATTCTCTCTTTCCATCTCTCTCTCCATCTATCCCTCGCTCTCTTGTCTCTCTCCCCCCCTTCCTCTTTAATTTTCTCACTCTCTCCGCAAACTTAGCATAAAGGTTGTAATAAAATGACGGAACGCATTATACAAAAGTGGAGGTCGTGTGAGCCGGGTAGCGTCGGACAAGTATTAGTAGATATACATTCAAGTTGGCTGGGTAAAGTGTCCGACAAAGAAAGAGACAAAGCCAGTACAAGATTTGTAGAATGGGCGGAACGGGTCCAAAAGGTCGGAGTGTTTGGACAATGGACGGAGAAGGTGCCGGTAAAAGGGAAGCTTGGCACATGTGCAGGCCAAGCAGCCACAAGAGTAGCTAATGCGATGGCTGTTTTGCAAGGGACGAAAACCTACGGTTTCAAAGCAAAGTCTAAAGCTAAGCAGGAGCTAGCCGAGGCCGAGTCATTCCTAGCTGACTGCTCCTGTTTTTTGGGAGAGGTTAAACTGACTATGCAGATGGAAGAAAGAGCAGCAGAGAGAGTGATTGATAACCTCATAGCGGCTGAGGCTCCCCCATTCACTCCAACAGCTCCTGTGTTTAGCACGACCAATCCATTCTCTAGTCCAGGGGTTCCCAAACTTTTCAGGCCAGGGCCCAGAAAATAAGGCGTCAGAGAGCCGCGGCCCAATGGACATCGTCAGACTTTTTTTTTTTTTTTTTTTTGCCATGTGACCGATTTTTTAAGCCAAATATCACTTCAATCCCTTTAAGTTAGTTCAAGTTAGTTATTCATTTATATGTGCCATTTATGAGAGGGCTAACTTGTTGCAAAATAATAATGATAATAATAATAGCCTCATTAAAATACTATTGTTGCTTCGGTTGTTTTCAGCGTTTTATGTGCATAATCTGTTATTTAGTTTGAAATGTTCGTTGAAATAAGTAGATTTTTCGTTTTTGTTTATTTATTAAAGGGGAACTATCTTATAAATGGCCTTTTTGAGTGTTTAGCATTGTTTCCTAGCTATGTGAACTTATATTAATATGATCTATGTCTCAAAATTCTCATATTGGCGCATTCTTCCAATTCTCCTCTCACAATATTCACCCTCACTGAACTGAGTCGTTTGAAAATGTGCCTATATGTGATGTCATAAAGACACCGCTGCATGTTAATGTTGAGATAGACGACGACGCTCCGCAGTGGTTTAGGTGGCACCTGCAGCCCAGGCTCAAAACAGCTCGAAATCTTGAGGTAGAAAAATGCTGTTTTTGAGGACTTGATTAGAAATACAAAACAATGAATAAAAAAAATATATATATTACAGAGGTGTTCCATAGACTCACAGGAATTGTGTAAAAGTGCCCAAATAGTGAAAGAAATAGTAAAATAGTTCCCCTTTAAGTTAATATAAAACCATATAGTCACATTTTAGAATACAATAGAATAGAATTTTAGAATACAACTAGAAACACTGTCCTGGCCTGCTTCTAAGTTCAGTGGCCTGACAAAAAATAAAATAAAAAATAATTTTTTTTTTTTTTTTTTTTTTATAAATCATCTCGCGGCCCACCCGTGGCTGCTCGCGGCCCACCTTTGGGTCGCGACCCCGACTTTGGGAACCACTGCTCTAGTCGACCACCACCATAAGCAGATGCACAGGTGCCATTAAACAAATTCCAAATGCCCCTGACAACACCTGCACCAGCATTTATGGGACCTTTAGTTGTGATCAGAGCAGGGCTATTGGATACCGGACCATCCGGTGGCAATAGTGTTAGGGAGGACGATACCCTACGATACCTGGCAGAAGTGGCGGAACATAGTAGTAATCTCACGCCCAGTCCATACGCAGGAACAAACCAAGCTGGGCCTGTGGGGTATGTGGTAGGCACGCAGACCTCGGCACAAGGAACCAACTCAGGTGCCAGCTCAAGTGGCGCAAGTGTCATAGGATCGGGGTATAGGATAGACACCCAGAACTCGGCACTAGGAACCAGTTCAGGCGCCAGCTCAAGTGGCGCAAGTATCAGAGAATCGACCGGGGGGCCCGTGGGGTATGTAGATAACCAGACCTCGGCACCAGGAGCCAGCTTAGGCGCCAGCTCAAGTGACGTAAGTAGCATAGGATTAGCCGAGGTGCAGACCCTTATAACTCAGCTACAATCGGTACTGGTTACGGGCACACCTCAGAATGGACAAACCCAGGGGGTACAAGACTGGGTGGGGAGTCACCCCCAACAGTCACCCCCATTGACCTCCACGCCAGCAACACGGAGGGACCTGGAACGGGTAGATAGGACTCGGGCCCCACCGACTAGGTATGGTAGTAATGTGTACAATCTGGTGGGACCCGATAGAGCCTATATGATGCCCCTCACACATAGCAAATCGTCCGGTACTGGTAGGGTCACCACGACATTCTCGCCAATGGCACTCCAAGACGTAACACTCATGAAGGAGAGTATGCCGGACATCAATAAGGGTGCAACCAAGTTTATCAAGGCATATTTAGACACATGTGTGGGGCATGAACCGGCCATGGGGGATTTTCGTAAAGTGTTCGCTGCGTGTGCCTCTCGGTCTGCCTTAGAGGGGGTAGAAATTGAGGCACATACAAGGGGGGATCCAGATGACACCCCCCTAAGTGACCTGATTGACCTATTATGGCCGGCACTTAGGAAGAAATACCCCACAAAACAGAATGTGCGTGAATTGAACAACCTACCAGTGAAACCTGATGAAACCGGGACGGAATACATACTCAGGGTCAGAGACACGTGGTTAGATAGCACCGGGGATTACACTACCCCAACCATGGATAAACTGTTTCGCGGTGCAGTTGAGGGGTCCATGAACAAGAACGTTCAAGCAAAGCTCAGAGGTATTATTGGCATAAATGAGTTCTCTCATGAACTCTGGTCCTCCCATCTAGTCCATTACATAGATGTGGAATTGGAGGAGAGAGCAGAATCTGAAAAGGAACTGGCTAATCTCCAGTCGCATATTCTGAAGGGACAGGCAAAGGAAATGAAAGACAAAATGAATTGCGCCAAGTCATATAAACAGATGCCACAAGTAATTCTTGAGGAACCATACTGTCAATCCCCTCACACCCCACAATACCTCCAGTGTCCCCCACCAGCGGAGTACCAGATGTCCAACATGGACGACGAATGGGATAGGGGTGGAAACGAGAGGTTCCAAACTCAGGGGGGGAGGGGGTATGGGAGGGGGTATGGAAGGGGGCGGGGCGGCGGACCATGGGGTTACCCCCGATGCGAGATGCCCCAGTGCCCGGGACAGGAACCTGTTTTTCATGTGGAATGCCTGGTCATTGGTCCCACGAATGTATGCAACGGAGAGAACTGGCGCTGTTTGACAGGTACCATGAGAGATATGACAACTCAGGGAAAAGGGGGAGGGGTGCCAGGGCCCAGATGCCCCCGGCCCACCAGGCGCCCGGCCCGAATCAAATGCCCCATGGTGGGCCACACCAAATGTTCCAGAACCAATAGGGAGGCCCAGACCCATACACAGGCGATTTGTCCAGCATAGATAAATTATTCATGGAACCCATGGTCAAGTTAACCATAAACGGCCGTGATCATTTATTTATGGTGGACACAGGAGCACGGTATTCTACACTTAACACACACTTGCCACACTCAAAGGATGCCGTCCCTGTAACTGGGTTCTCGGGAAACACCGAAATGTGGCCGTTGTCTGAGACAACCGACTGTGTTTGGGGAACACAGAGATTTAAACATTCATTTCTATTAGCTAAGAGCTGCCCACTTAATTTGATAGGCAGAGACATACTGGGCTCTCTTAATATTGAGATAATGTGTCACCCCCTTAGCATGGACATATTATTCCCCGATGGGAGTTCATTAACATGTGCCACGCCATGGCAGGTGATGAAGCACCAAATGGTCCAGCAGACACGGTTTTGCCAGCCCCACCCTGACACAATGGCTGAGGTATGGTGGGGAGTGTGCGTGGATTTTAACAGCAGCAAGCTCCACGACGCAAACCGAACATGGCAACCCTGGATCTCTTCCCAGTACCTACAAAAAGCCCCAAATGACCCTCCGCACTGTACGTTCTTCTACTCATTAGCGGAGGATGAGAATTATGATGCCCTGTGGGAGGGATGGGGAAAGGGTCAAGATGACGCAAAACCTAGACTCCGGATAGAACATATCTATGTAGGTGAAGCAGGCAACTTGGGGGTGATACTGACCCCAAAACAGGCTGAGTATTATAACCTAGGAACCTCCTCTAGTCCGCACCTTACCCTAGGGGTTACTAGAGGGGGTGAAGCGAAAAACCTAGGCCCCATGATTAAGGCATGCATGCAGGCTACTGATTGGGAAAAGACGCAGCATGACTTACTCTGGTACTCTCCAGGAACTAAATCATACCGAATAACCCACGAATCAGAGGTCACGGTAGAATGCCAGAAACAACGTTTACCAAGAACACATGGACGCGAAAACACAGACCACCCCGACACTGATGCACTGATAGATTCGCTACCTCAATCACTGTGGTCCCAGGGACCAATGGATGTTGGACGGCTAAAGATAGATCCAATCTCGATTAAAACTAAGCCAGGAACCACACCCATATTTCGGGCTCAGTACAAGCTCAGTGAAGCCCAGCAGGACGGGATAAAAGATACTATTAAGGGACTAGTATCTGGAGGTGTAATACACCCCACCCGGTCTCGCTGGAACACCGCTATAAATCCAGTTCCCAAACCAGGTAAAAAGGATTATAGAATGATCCAGGACCTCAGGCCAATCAATAAGGTGGTCGAGACCACTAAGTATGATACACCAAACCCATACACCATATTGAATGCAAAAAGACCTGAACAGATATGGTTCACCTGTATTGACCTTGCTAATGCCTTCTTCAGTATCCCCATAGATGATGAGAGTCAAGAACTATTTGCATTCACCTACAAGGGGCAACAATACACATACTCCCGGTTGCCCCAAGGATATATAGACTCTCCTTCTATTTTTAATCATGTATTGAAGTCACACCTTCAAGACATTAAGTTGCCGGAGGGCGTTACCATTTACCAATACGTGGACGACATTTTGATCTCGGCTGAAACCTCTGCTGATATCATGACGGCGACACAGGCTGTGTTAGCCTCCTTAGCCCACTATGGATACAAGGTGTCTTGAGAAAAACTCCAAGTAGGACGCCCACAGGTTGTATTCCTCCAGAAGGTAATCAGCCAAGACGGCGCTGAGATGACTAATAGCACTAGACATGACATCCTGCACTACTCAAAACCAACCACGGTACGAGAAATGATGAAGTTTCTAGGACTAGTGACGTATAGTAAGAACTTCATAGCAAACTTTGCTGATTATGTGACTCCTATGAGACAGATGATGACGGAGGCAGGATATCAAGACTATAAAGCCCCATTGATCTGGACCGGAGAGGCCGAGAGGGCCTTCATAGAGATTAAAACAGCCATGTCCGAAGCATGCTCTCTCCACACACCTGACTACTCCGAACATTTTCATCTAGATGTCTCCGAAACGGGCGGGATCTGTAACTCAGTCCTGTACCAGAAGACAGAGAAGGGGCGACAGGTGCTGATGTATTACAGTACTAGACTAGATAAAATAGAGATGGGTCATCCATCATGCACTCGTAACATTGCAGCCATAGGTAAGGCTTTACAAAAGACATCACACATCACAATGGACAATCAGACCATTGTACATACAGGGCATGGTGTCAAGGCATATTTAGACGCTAGTGCGTTTACACTATCAAGCCATAGGACGGAAAACCTAAAGCGCATTTTAGGGATGACTCATGTACACTTCAGCACAGATAGGGTTAACATGGCTGAGCAAATGGAAACTGAACAGGATCATGAATGCAGAGCAGACACCCACTGCTGTATTGAACGAACGCGACGAGAGATGAAGCTGCATGAGTCACTGTCTGACCTCCCACTCGACTCACCAGACATGACACTGTTTAGCGACGGACACAGTCATCATGGCCCCACTGGTGCACTTATCTCATCCTATGCTGTGGTAGAACTGGGAATGGATGGGGGATACTCCACAGTGACATCGGGCATAATACCCCAGACCGCGTCAGCCCAGTTGGCTGAGCTAGTGGGGATAACAGAAGCATGTTTAGCAGCTGAGGGTAAACGGGTAAACTTGCATACGGACTCTGCGTATGCCACACATGCGATTCATGTTGACATGCCGCATTGGGGGAGGAAGGGGTATGTCACCTCGTCAGGGGAACCTGTTAAGCATCTGACACAGCTTACTAAACTCTATGAAGCATTGACCGCACCTGCTGAGGTGGCTGTACTGAAATGCAAAGGACACCAAAAGGGGGAGGGATATATCACAAAGGGGAACACCGCTGCTGATATGGAGGCTAAACGCGTTGCTGGATACCGAGACCCCACTGTGCAGAAGCAATTGGTCCAGAAACCAACTAAAGGGAAACAGGACACTCCAGAAGGGAGAGAACTAACGAGTGAGCGAATCAGAGAACTTCAGCAGGGTGCCGCTCCCATGGAGAAGCAGGCATGGCTAGAGAAGGGAGCGAGCAGGGATCAGGAGGGTATATATAGGAACCATGAGGGGAAGGTGGTAGCTCCGGCTGGACTACTCAACTTACTCTGTCAGGAAGCACATAGTAGAGGGCACTGCGCAGGGTCAAAGGTTAACACCCTCATCTCCCAGCACTGGTGGCACCCCCACCTAAGGGATATTTGTAAATACTTTGTGTTATCATGTGAGATATGCTGTGAGTTTAACCCAAAGGCAGCACTGAAAGCAGGTCTCGGTAGTTTTCCCACCCCGGCGGCACCATGGAAAGAAATTTGCATAGACTTTACGGATATGGGAGTACAACATCGGGTGGAGGGGAAGAGGTATCTGTTAGTGTGTGTAGACACATTCTCCCGTGGGTAGAGGCCATTCCCACCAAGACTGAGAAGGCAACCGAAGTGATTAAATGGCTAATCAGAGAACTAATCCCCAGATTCGGGCTAGTTGAAGCAATCCGGTCCGATAATGGTTCCCACTTCTCTAATGAAGCCCTCCAGGAGGTAGAGAAACATTTCGGTATAATACACCGATTCGGGGCTGTGTACCACCCCGCATCGCAGGGGCTGGTAGAAAGGGCAAACCGCACTATCAAGGAAGGGTTGGCAAAAGTCTGCAAAGCAACCAGTTTGGCTTGGCCGGAAGCCCTTCCCATAGTCCTCTTCACCATGAGATCCAGCACCTCTGCGACTCTCAATGTGAGTCCTCATGAGGTGCTTACTGGTAGGAAGATGCCGTGCCCGTTTCAGACCGCGCCCAGTACTACTCCACCATTGGTGCTGGCACACTCCGAATTGAGTGATTACGTAAAAGGCATGACCAACGCTGTAATGGCAATATCTCAACAGGTGATCGAGATACTGACCAAGGACGACAGAGAAGTGGAAACCAGCCCAGTGGAAGTTGGGGACTGGGTGATGAGAAAAGTGAACAAATTCAATTGGTCTGACCCACGCTGGCTAGGTCCGTTCAAGGTAGCAGAAGTAACTACCCATTGTGTTAAGGTCTGGCTTAGGGAGGAACGTCTCAGTAATTGGCTGCATAAGACACATATTTGTAAGTCAAGAGACCCCACCGAGCGGGATCTTAACGCAGTACGGAGGGACCTGGCCGAAGTATCCAGTGATTAGAGACAAAAATGCCCGGGTCCAAATACACCAAATTGAAGGGTGAGGGGGCACTCGCCAGGTTGGGATGTCCAGCTACCAAGAGTAAGAGGGCACTTGCCGGGTTGGGATGCTCAGCTACTGAGATAATATTCATTATTGTCGCAATGACCGCCTTGGTTATTGCTCCCTTCGTATGGGGGGTAGATAGATATTATAGGAACACACAAGCAGGAAATACAACTGCGATCCCCTCTGATACAGGCCCACCATTGGATTTACGGTATGCTGTAGCATTCCCGCTCGACATCCCAAACCCAAAATCTGATCCTAAATGTGTACCCATCCGTGAACATATCTCTGGTAATGTTAGCTCTTGTGTGCCAAGGGTTGAGCACAGCCGGGAGAGACGAGACGTTTCTGAGCCATACACGCCCGGGGGCCCTTATCCATCTAGGTTTATTGCTGTATCTAAGTTATCCCATGAGAGAGGGGAGTCGGAAGACATTAGGAGGATGACACGCCGCCCCGCTAGGTTTAGATTCGATGTCGGAGCTACGGCAAGCTACAGATTTGACGCATGTGAGATCCTGACGTGTGACGATAACCCTGTTACATACCAACAGCTGATGACGAACGAGATGTTCGTATTATGCTTGAGTTACTACGGCCAGCCGGTCCACACTAATCCTTGCTGGGATAGTTACAAGAGGGCGGCCTGGGCCACCCGACATCCCAGGAAGGGACCGCGACCCATAGACGCCACCATGAGAAGGTCCAGAGGTAGAGACTTGATACAGAGACTGGTATTCACCAAACTACCTAGACCCGGGAACTGTACCAAAGCTAACTGCAATCCTCTGGATTTAACCCTTGTAGACCCCGGTGAACACGACTGGGGGTCGTTTTGGCTTACCTCTATCTCCAATGATTTTCCGAGTGCTCTGTTCCACCTAATAATCAAGGAGGACCTCCTTGAAGTACCTCCCTTGTCCGTACCACCCAGGCCTGTAATTCGAAACCTTGACAACTCCCTGGTTGTTGGACCTGTAAAAGGGGACTCTGACACAATTGAGAGGGCATTTGCCAGGGAAACTGGATTCTTCCAGAAGAATTATTGGATTGACTTCACTGAAAATGCGGCGGCTGCAACCAGAAGGGAATGTGTAATATGTGCAGGAGCGAGACCGGCGTTACTAACGGTACCCTCTATGTTTTCAATTAATGAGACCTGGTGCATGACTGAACTCATGATGACTGATAACCCCAGTAAAAGGTGTAGATACCTGGACGGGGCTTACCCACTCTCGCCCGAAAACATAAGGCCCCCCTTGTTCAATCCAATACGGGGTGATCATGTGTGCTATAGGCGCGATCACGTCTGACCAAATGATGAGAAGAGGATGGGTGCTATAGACAAGACGTGGTGCAATATCACCATGGATGTTACCCGTTGGGAAAATGTGACTAGACTAACAAAATCACGTGCTGACATCTATTGGTATTGTGGAGGGACAAAGTTGAGGAACACGCTCGATAAGGCATGGACAGGGTCATGTACTTTGATCTCACTGGTTGCCCCGGTAACAATAACCTCTATTTCCGTAGCTGACATAGAACGAGCTGCTGCTACTATACGTGTCAGGCATCCCCTGCATTTCTTCCGCAGAAGGAGAGCGGCAAGCTTTGATTTGTATGCAGATAATCCTACTTACGTGGATGCAATAGGAATCCCAAGGGGGGTACCGAACGAGTTTAAGCTGGTGGACGAGATTGCTTCAGGGTTCGAGTCAATCTTCGTCTGGATCACCCCTAATAAGAATGTTGACCGAATCAATTATATTCATTTCAATCTACAGAGGCTAGGGAACATGACTCGTGATGCAATTGAGGGACTGTCTGAGCAATTATCAGCCACTTCGTTGATGGCCTACCAAAATAGGATCGCTATAGATATGCTCTTGGCCGAGAAAGGGGGCGTGTGCTCGCTATTTGGGGACCAATGCTGCACTTTCCTCCCCAACAACACAGCTGGTGATGGGTCTGTAACCAGAGCCCTGAAGGGGCTGAGGACCCTATCTGCAAGTATGGCGACTGATTCTGGAGTGACAAATGTCGTTAGTGAATGGTTGAGCAAACATTTTGGTCAGTGGAAAGGGCTGATAGCGTCAGTAATAGTAACCCTCATAACGTCTGTGGCACTATTTGTCCTATGTGGATGCTGTTGTATTCCATGCATCAGGAAACTCTGTGAGAAAGTTATTGTGACTGCTGTTGACACAAAATTCGCGCAAGTACCAGAGAACCAGATGATGGTGAATGGAGGGGATGCTGGGTACCAGATGATGGTGAATGGAGGGGATGCTGGGTACCAGATGATGGTGAATGGAGGGGAGGCTGGGTGTGTAGGTGATGGAGAGGGTGGTATATATGGTATGGTCGAGTTGGAGGCCCTGTTGGGGATGTATGATATGGGCGAGTTGGAGGCCCTGTTGGGGATGTATGATATGGGCGAGTTGGGGGCCCTGTTGGGGGATGGAGAGGATGCCCACGAGGCGACTGCAGGATCCGTGCTCGAGGCACCGGCCTACGAGGAGCCCTTGGAGGATGCACCGGCCGGCTCTCCTCCCCGTCTCTTTCCTGTCCAGCTGGGGTCCCCCGTGTCTGAGCCACCGGACTCTGCTGACATGATGGCATCCGGGGATGAGGATGTGGGGGAACCAACTGCATGTTTCTATGAGGTCGTGGTAGGGTTGTGAGAATGGGGACAAGATTTTTTTTTTTTTTTTTTTTTTTATTATATACTCATTAGAATATTGTCTACTCATGGGATATTGTATACTCTGATGTGGGACAATGTGTGTTTTGTTTTGATTTGTTTTATGTGAATTTTAGTCTGATTTTCTAATGATCCCTCGGCATAGAGATTGCAACCATTGAAAATCATTGCATTTTTTTATGTATCTCTGATGTGGTCTTCTTTTTCATTTGTGAGTTTGGGTGATGGTGACGGAGTATGACGCTGATGTGCCGGAACTGGGGATCTGAAAGTTGAGTGGTTCTTTACGCATTTTTTATGTGTTTCAATCAATGGGTTTTCTCATAAAATAAGTCGTAATCTGGTTTTGGTTGTTGCGTAAGCTGTGTGGTGTTCTGTGTGCTTTGATTCTTCCACAGGCTGTCGGGTTGGGGAGAGGCTGAGCGACCATGGACGCGATGGGGAACGGTCAGCTGTCATCCGCTTCATTAGGGACGCTGTGGTCATGCTGAGAACCGTACCGGGGCCCTTCTCCGCCGGTGGTGGGGTGGAAATGCAACCCCGACGATGTCACGAGCTGTCGCTCGCTGGTCGCCTGAAAATGTAGGGCTGATGCCGGATTGAGGGGGAGGGGCCGACAACAGGACTTCGGCCTGAATTCAGTATGATGCAGTGTCCTCTGGGGGTGATGGCTGACTGACGGTGTCGTTCGCCGCTCTCTGCCTGATGGCCTGCGGTGTTTGGACTCTGTGTGGACTCCACACAACAACTGAATAAATTGAACTGAATTGGACACAACAACTGAATAAATTAATAATAGATGAGAAAGTATAAATTGATTGAAATGATGCAAAATGTGACTGAACTAAAACTGAACTGTCTTGAAATATGATTGATATTGTGCAAAAGAAAACTGACCTGTCTGAACTGTCTTACATAGTATTTCAGGCATGTACATTATGCGAAAGCGGTCAAGCATCATTTCCATATTTTACAGGTCCTGGTTAAGGTTAAATCAACGTCAGTTTATTGTTATTTTTTTTTTGTGTTTTCATTCCTCTATGAATATACAGTGAATCTTGATGACTGTATCCTCGTGTTCGTTTCCTGGGTTATATTGTGTGATTGTAATTAGTATTTCACGGTTTTGATCTATGGCCTGCCCATCTACGGCCCTGACGACACTGGACGCTACTGGATGACCACTGGACCATCTAATTGTCACATGTCTCTGCTATACCATGCGCTTCGTGCTATATTTGCCTACTCTAGAGTCTCTCTGTTATCTCTCTCTCTCCTCTGGGCCCCTGTATAGTTAAGCTACACGCTTATATGATATACACGCCCTCTTGGATTAAGTGCAAGTCTGGTGTATTGATGGCAGTATTAGTGGTCATCCGATATGTAGGTATATATCCGGGAATGTACTCTATTTGTTCCTGACCTTGGCCTTTTAACAGGTCCATGCTTAGTGTATGTCTTGATGATTGATGGTTGTGTCATATTGTTGGGTGCACAATGAATTGTTGTGTTGACATATGGATTTATATGTCAAAAGGGGGATTATTGATAGTTTTAATTAATTGATCTGATGTCAGTGGATCATGTATCAGAAACATTGTACACTGGTCTCTGTCTCTATGTAGACACAGGGCCCCGTGAAACAGTACTGGCAGAAACATTGTACACTGGTCTCTGTCTCTATGTAGACACAGGGCCCCGTGAAACAGTACTGGACACAGGTGCAAGATCATGTATCAGAAGCATGCAAACACCAGCACACACACACACACACACACACAAGCACACACCACACAGACATTCATGCATACACACAGAAAAGACATACACACACACCAGCACACACACACACACACAAGCACACACCACACAGACATTCATGCATACACACAGAAAAGACATACACACACCCCCCCCTTTTTTGTTGGAGAGTGTCAGCTAGACATGCAAACTCGTGTCTCTCACTTTAACACACACACAAGCATACACCACACAGACATCCATGCATACACACAGAGAGACATACACACACCATTCTGATAAGGAGAGCGGAGGAATACAGCCCCTCCTTTTACTCTGCTCCCCATCTAAGATCCTTTGTCCTCAAACTGTGACATGACAGCTATCAATCATCAAGGCAGAAAAGAGGTTGGCCTATGTACTACTGTATACAAATGTGTGGCTGTCTGTCGTCAAGGACCATTCTGCGGGTGTACTCAAGCAGGTGGTCCGGATTGAAGAGCTATCCTTCCTGTGTTCTCTGTGTACTTCGAGATAAAAACCTTGCAGGCATCTGACTTCAGACTCAACTTGTGTCTCACCGCTTCATTCAATAAAAGAACTCAGGTTACATTATTGAGGAGGCCAGTGACAGTATTTCCTTTCAGCTCGCTTGTGCGATGTACATATTATGTGGTTATTTTAATTGTAACTGGGATTAAGATGTCTGATGAGATGCGCTGTTTGACGGATTTGAGAAATTGAATGAGCCGTTGACGTCACATTAATGAATGAGGATAAAGAGATAAAACGTCCTTCAAAACAAAGAATATTCTAAACACGGGTCTCTCGTTCATTAATGTATAAACAATGAATTTATCCCATCTGGCACAGTGGCTCAGCGGTAGTGCTCAATCCTGGCAACCCGGCGACCGGGGTTCGAATCCCCGTCTTTCTAATATAAATTTTTGGAATATAATATTAGTGATTATACGCAAAGGTAGCATAGTTTTAAGTTAAAATATTATAAATCTACATGCATTGAGGATGTCATTCTTTATATAGCTCTCAACGTGCACCAAATTGAATTATTCCTATATTGCAAAAAGAAGGAGACGACTAGGTCTCGAACCCCGGTCGTCTGCGTGAAAGTCAGAAGAACAACCCGTTAGACCACAGAGAAGATAAGTAAAAGATCGACCATACATCAATCAATGGGTAAGGGAGCCGTATCGTTATTCTGTATGACAGTTTTACTAATTATTTTCGCTAGCAAGATCTCATTTGATTATTCAATCCAGCAGGCAAGTTTAAAGAAATATAATCTGATTGATTGAGGTAATGAGGGACTTGAAATTAGCCTATAGATAACGCATTTAACTTGTCGGCGAGGCGATTGAGCCGTACTGCAATATGTTAATAAAGTTCTAAATCAATTAATCAATCAATGCCGCTAGAGAATCAGATTCTCTGCTATCGATACGTGCTGGCTTTTCAACTGAAGCGGCCGCGCGCATTTAGCCTGGGTCGCAAGTCTGGCTTGAGTTAACGAGACTGAATCCACCTTCGAGGAACAGGAAAATCCCGGCTTCAAACATCGGGTTAACTGAAGCTGGATAATGACATCTTGATCGACTTAGTTGAACCAGGTACAAGAAACAGGGCCCAGTTCAATCGATGCGAGAACGCTTCACTATCTATGTGATGAGCAGAACACAACAGCTTCCCAACTGGATGGAATTAAGTTGACTTTTGTTGACAGCTTCCCAACTTTTGTCATAATTAACATCACAGTGGGATATTGTAGATAATATGCATGTAGCGTCGCAAAGGTTCCGTTTTCTGTTGATCTGCTAAAGACAAAAGGGAACGTTAGAGAGAGAGAGACCACTGAGGCAGATAATCTAATTATGGAAAAGACAGGTTTGTGATCGATTCCGTCTGCAGACACGCTGTGAGGGAACACTTAAACCCAAACACGTCTCGTCTTCTGTGTAAGTTCCTAGTTTAACGTTTTATATGTTCATGTTGCTCTAAACAAAACAACAATACAAACCATGATGACTGCAGGTATCAGAAGGTGTTCTGCAGGTATCAGAAGGTGTTCTGCAGGTATCAGGAGGTGTTCTGCAGGTATCAGAAGGTGTTCTGCATCAGAAGGTGTTCTCCAGGTATCAGAAGGTGTTCTACAGGTATCAGAAGGTGTTCTGCAGGTATCAGAAGGTGTTCTGCAGGTATCAGAAGGTGTTCTGCATCAGAAGGTGTTCTGCAGGTATCAGGAGGTGTTCTCCAGGTTCTCCAGGTATCAGGAGGTGTTCTACAGGTATCAGAAGGTGTTCTACAGGTATCAGAAGGTGTTCTCCAGGTATCAGAAGGTGTTCTACAGGTATCAGAAGGTGTTCTCCAGGTATCAGAAGGTGTTCTGCGTCAGAAGGTGTTCTGCAGGTATCAGGAGGTGTTCTCCAGGTATCAGAAGGTGTTCTGTATCAGAAGGTGTTCTGCATCAGAAGGTGTTCTGTATCAGAAGGTGTTCTGCAGGTATCAGAAGGTATTCTGCAGGTATCAGAAGGTGTTCTCCAGGTATCAGAAGGTGTTCTCCAGGTATCAGAAGGTGTTCTACATCAGAAGGTGTTCTGCAGGTATCAGAAGGTGTTCTACATCAGAAGGTGTTCTCCAGGTATCAGAAGGTGTTCTGCAGGTATCAGAAGGTGTTCTGCAGGTATCAGAAGGTGTTCTACATCAGAAGGTGTTCTACAGGTATCAGAAGGTGTTCTGCAGCTATCAGAAGGTGTTCTACAGGTATCAGAAGGTGTTCTACAGGTATCAGGAGGTGTTCTACATCAGGAGGTGTTCTGCATCAGAAGGTGTTCTACATCAGAAGGTGTTCTACAGGTATCAGGAGGTGTTCTGCATCAGAAGGTGTTCTCCAGGTATCAGAAGGTGTTCTACATCAGAAGGTGTTCTGCAGGTATCAGAAGGTGTTCTACATCAGAAGGTGTTCTCCAGGTATCAGAAGGTGTTCTGCAGGTATCAGAAGGTGTTCTGCATCAGAAGGTGTTCTGCAGGTATCAGGAGGTGTTCTCCAGGTTCTCCAGGTATCAGGAGGTGTTCTACAGGTATCAGAAGGTGTTCTACAGGTATCAGAAGGTGTTCTCCAGGTATCAGAAGGTGTTCTACAGGTATCAGAAGGTGTTCTCCAGGTATCAGAAGGTGTTCTGCGTCAGAAGGTGTTCTGCAGGTATCAGGAGGTGTTCTCCAGGTATCAGAAGGTGTTCTGTATCAGAAGGTGTTCTGCATCAGAAGGTGTTCTGTATCAGAAGGTGTTCTGCAGGTATCAGAAGGTATTCTGCAGGTATCAGAAGGTGTTCTCCAGGTATCAGAAGGTGTTCTCCAGGTATCAGAAGGTGTTCTACATCAGAAGGTGTTCTGCAGGTATCAGAAGGTGTTCTACATCAGAAGGTGTTCTCCAGGTATCAGAAGGTGTTCTGCAGGTATCAGAAGGTGTTCTGCAGGTATCAGAAGGTGTTCTACATCAGAAGGTGTTCTACAGGTATCAGAAGGTGTTCTGCAGCTATCAGAAGGTGTTCTACAGGTATCAGAAGGTGTTCTACAGGTATCAGGAGGTGTTCTACATCAGGAGGTGTTCTGCATCAGAAGGTGTTCTACATCAGAAGGTGTTCTACAGGTATCAGGAGGTGTTCTGCATCAGAAGGTGTTCTACATCAGGAGGTGTTCTACAGGTATCAGGAGGTGTTCTGCATCAGAATGTGTTCTACAGGTATCAGAAGGTGTTCTGTATCAGAAGGTGTTCTGCAGGTATCAGAAGGTGTTCTACATCAGAAGGTGTTCTCCAGGTATCAGAAGGTGTTCTGTATCAGAAGGTGTTCTGCAGGTATCAGAAGGTGTTCTACATCAGAAGGTGTTCTCCAGGTATCAGAAGGTGTTCTGCAGGTATCAGAAGGTGTTCTGCAGGTATCAGAAGGTGTTCTGTATCAGAAGGTGTTCTACAGGTATCAGAAGGTGTTCTGTATCAGAAGGTGTTCTACAGGTATCAGAAGGTGTTCTACATCAGAAGGTGTTCTCCAGGTATCAGAAGGTGTTCTGTATCATAAGGTGTTCTACAGGTATCAGAAGGTGTTCTGCAGGTATCAGAAGGTGTTCTGCAGGTATCAGAAGGTGTTCTACATCAGAAGGTGTTCTCCAGGTATCAGAAGGTGTTCTGTATCAGAAGGTGTTCTGCAGGTATCAGAAGGTGTTCTGCAGGTATCAGAAGGTGTTCTGCAGGTATTAGAATGTGTTCTGTAGGTATCAGAAGGTGTTCTGTAGGTATTGTAGTTTGTTTAATACAATTTCACCATAGTAAAAATATCAGTAATTGTAAGCTACAGTATATTGAGAAAGGATGGTTGAAATGTGGAGAGATTTCAAACTGAAGACTAAAGCACATATCACAGTATATGTTTTAATGCAGTAAAAATAGTCTGTTAGCTATTACCCTAATAACCACTACATATTAACGTGTATAGACAATATGTATATGGCCCAGACTGTTGTGCTACATCGCACAAATAGTGTTAAAAGTGTAGTCATTCAGAAACTTTTGAATGGTGCATCAACATCTCTTTTGAGAAGAACAGATCAATGGCTTTTATTAACAACCTCTCACTGGCGGGAAGCAGTTACTGTCACGGTTGGTGGTGAGGACGGGACCCAAATGCAGACAGGGAGGTAATACACGAAACAACGGATAAACGTAACATAAACACGAACTCTAACTAACAAGGGGAACAAATACTGAACGAGGGAAGTGGAGACAAGGAACAGATAGAAAACGACACGATACGATATCAAGAACACGAGCACTAATGACATCCGGGGAACAACGACAATGAAGGGACACAGAGACCAGGAAACACGGCACTTAAATACATATGGATAATTGACAAACACTGTGAGGATTGGTTCTTTCCCCACCACAGGCTTCTTAAAGTACTGTGATGATTGGTCCGTTCCCCGCCACACGCTCCGTTCCTTTAAGGTTCTTTGTTGATTAATTGCATTCCCCGCCACACGCTCCGTTCCTGTAAGGTGCCGTGTTGATTGGTGCTTTCCCCAACACACGCTTCTGGAGCAAGTATCAATTTCATCCCGCAGCTGTCACAGCTTGTAATCAGCGCCCTGTGGCTTTATATACCCTGATCCCCCTACTATCAATGTTGGATCGTTCTGAATATTCCTGCATTTGCCTGCCTTCCCCGTCGCTGTTTGCTGTCTTTTGCTCTCCAGGACTTTCGTGAAGAATCCCTGTGGAGAACCTGGTTTTCCCGTTCTGAGCTGCGCCTCGTTATCTGCCCGCTTTACACATTGCGCTCTGGTGAGTTTTTGGAAACAGTTCTTTTGGATCATCAGTTTTTTGTGTGTTTGTGAAACACCGAAGAGATCCCGTTTTTTGTTTGTACTGTTCTCACCTATTTTTGTGTTGGATTTACACTTTGGATTACCGTATTGTTTTTTCTCTGGACTCTGCTAACTGTGTGTGGTACACCGAAGATCAAGTCACTTGGATGTATACTGGATCAGTCACCTCTCTGTTTCTGTTGTGCGCTGGGCTAACTCAGATTTCTCTCTCTCTCCGTTTCCACCGGGAGTGAAAGCTGGGAGGATCTGCAGAGCGGCTTCAGACGTCACAAGCCAATTCCTCACCACCACCTACTGGGAGAATCTGCAGAGCCGCAACAATCTTCACATGCCAGATTCCCCGTTTGTTCGGTTGCTCAACTTAATTCCATCTTGTAACTCAGAAAATAAATACGCCCTTGCTTTGGCTAACTCCGAACAACTCTCTCTGTGCCGTTGCGTTTGAGGTCGGTTACAAACCCTAACACGAGACACACTAAGGCTGATTATAACAAGAGACACCTGGGAGGGGAAACAGATTGACAAAGAACTACAAGGAACTACAACTATGGAAGACAAGACACACATTTCAAGAGATACAATGAACAAACATAAAGGAAAGGGGAATAGTCCATGAACAAAGGGGAATAGTGCATGAAGAGGTGGGGGGAAAAGTTCATGAATAGTTGGGGGGAAAAGTCCATGAATAGGTAGGGAGAATAGAGCTTGACCAGGCAGAACGTTACAGTTACGTTGTGTCAAATGTGAGAGGCTTGGATTAACTATGTACATTATTCCAAACTACCTCTGCTCCCCTTTAGATCAATATATATATATATTAGAGCTGGGCCGCTAACGGCGTTAACGTGCTGCGTTAACGCGATACTAGTATCGCGCGATAATATAATTGACGCAGTTCATCTAAAAAAAAAAATAATAATAATATTTACATTTCTTTTTTTGTAGCTTTATTTACCCAGGGTAGGTTCGCTGAGCACAGATGCTCTTTTTCAGGAACGCCCTGCTTCACATTCACACAGTTCCATTCACACCTGGGAGCTGCCCAGTACAACCACAGTTGACACCATTGGCCACTGAGCAACTCCACTGGAGCAGTTGATTTGCATTGGCAGGGTTTGGCCCTGTCTGGCACCCAACGGGAAAAATATTATAGGCACTATAAGTAGACACCGCTACATAAAACAAGCTGGTCTGCCTGAGTGACTGGTGGAAGAAGGAGAAATAGAGATTGGACTGATTGAGTCAAGCCATGTCACATAGTTCAAGTTTGAAATGCTTCTTTCTGTTTTGCTCCTGAGAGTGTGCTAGATACTGTGCTGTACTGGCAATATTATTTATTTGTGTTAACTTCTGAATAAAACAACTTATTAAACACAAGTACATCTTATTGAACATTATTTTGATATTTCATTACCAATTATCATAGCAAAACAGCTTTTTCAAACAGTCTGTAATGCATTTTGGAAACGGGAGATGGGCTCATGGTGTAATGAGCCACCTGGCCTGAGAAACATAAGAAGGAAAGAAAAAGTAAGGACTTACTTCTGGTCATTATTTGGGTAGAACACACATATTTTGAATGCCTTCGGCAGATTTTTCTTCTTTTTTTTGAGCCATTTTAATCTAGATTAAATCCAGGATTGCAGATAGATTAATCTAGATGAAAAAAATGTATCTATGCCCACCTCTAATATATATATATATATATCTCACGTGTACCAGAATGCTTCTCTAGCGTGCATAAGTACACATATACTATCGATAATCTAGCATTTATTTGAAAACGATTCATAAATAGGCCGAAAAATTACAACGTGTTTTGTGTATTCCAGTAAATGGCTATTTTCACGGATTTTTCTGTAATCACTAGAAATCTTCAAAACTATACTTGTATTCAAAACGGTATAAAACGGAAATGTACTGATGAAAAAACAATCCGTTTCGTACATGTTGACTGCAAGCAAGTCATTGATAAGCGACCATATTAGACACATAGCCATAATTTAAGATATAGTTTATGCGTTCACAAATATCCCCGTCCTCTCATTGACTAAAGCGCTGGCACTCAAGCAATAAATAGCGCACCCCCTGCTGGCAATCAAAGTGTTAATGGTGTTTCCACGCCAGTGTCCTCCCACTCATGACAAAGCAGTTTGCATAAATCAAACAGCAGGCAATATCCACAGCCGGATCACTGTGTGAGTCATAACAATGAGCAATGAGTAAGTACAATGAACTCCCTGCCATCAGAGTTGGACCCTTGTCACGTATTGAATTAATAATCTTTCACCATTTTTTAATAACAATGGACCTTAACGCTTTCACTACCACACTACAGAAGGTTATATATCGTACTTGGCTTAGCGTCCCGCTCTTAAGCCTATCGAGATATACCTCATCTCATGTACCTATTGTACTCCATCACGAATAAAAACAAGTACACCCACACCTGCCGGGTCCCGCCTCTATGGAGGCGTAGCCTATAAGACAGTAGCAGGCACGTGCACACATAGGGGTGAAGGGGTGCCCGGGCACCTGCCTTTTTCATTTTTCATTAGAAAGTGCCCTTTTTATGCCACCCTCTTTTTTTTTTTTTTTTTTACTGTTGCACATATAGATATACTGCCCTGCCCTTCCAAATGAAAGATGTCACGATAGCATCTAAATATTAGGTAAAGAAAGAGAGAGAAATGCCACCCCTCTCGTAAATAATAGGTCCTTCCAGCTTGGATTCGTTCTGACGGAAAACAGAATCATTTTGATTGACAGTCGAGTCTGCCAATTACGTCACACCGCTTGTACCCGCCCTGCTGTTCTTAGCACCAATCGGCAAGCACTATCTTTTTTGACTTCCTGAATGTCCCGTGTGCTGTAACCTCGTTCCCAGCTTTATCTCAAGAGATAATGTGTGCTGACAACAACAAAGCTACAGTGCTAACAATAAGCGATTTGGCTGGATGCAGTCTGGACAGTGGATAAACATCAAGACAACAGTCTGTGACTGTGGCCTGTGGGACAGTGGACATAATACTTCATCAAGCCCTGCTGACCGGGACCACGTTTCAACTAACAAGTGAGTTAATGCGGTCTCTCTCTCGCTCTCTCTCTCTCTGTCTCTCTCGCTCTCGCTCTCTCTCTCTCGCTCTCTCTCGCTCTCTCTCTCTCTCGCTCTCTCTGTCTCTCTCGCTCTCGCTCTCTCTCTCTCTCGCTCTCGCTCTCGCTCTCTCTCTCACTCTCTCTCTCTCTCTCTCTTGCTCTCTCAACACAGCGCGCCCGCATGAATGAATGAATGAATGAAAACTTTATTAACAGATTGCAGAATGGGTACAGTACAGTACAGCTCAATACATACAATTGTTAAGGGGATGCAGACCAGAGAAAGACTTTCGTCTTGTTTACATCAGGGTCCCCCATTTTCAATTCATCGTAACATATATGACATACATGAAATACAGATAGACAGTACTGCTACTGCGCAGCTGTTGGTCTGGAGCGCATATTGTGTTATTAAAGGGACACTATGTAGTTTTGGTGACATCGGTGAAACTGAATGTACCATAGACTTGTATTAACCCAAAAAATCGGGCTTGCGCGCTTCGCGCGCTCGCATTGCATTTTATAAAATATGCCCTTTTCAACTTTTTCGGCACCTGCCTTTCTAAAGTCCTGTGCACGTCCCTGGACAGTAGGCATGGTCACCAATAGAGAGAGAGAGAGAGAGGAGGAGGGGGTGAGAGAAAGAGCATTGTATTGTTCAAAAAACTGTTGTGAAAAGGACTAGGCAAGGTCAGCCATATTAATCTGTCAGGAAGTTGTTTATCCAGATGCTCCCTGGGAGAACAACAACACCGACAGGCAGGAACAAGACAAGGTTGGAACCACTCACTTGGCTCCGTAAGGACATTCCTGACACCTTAATCCAGTTGGAAGGTGTTACCTGTGTGTGGGCGGACAGAGAGGCTTCATCAGGAAAATCCAGCGGTGGCGGTATTTGTGTGTATGTGAGGGACAACTCACAATTAGAAAAACCTTTTGTGACCCTGATCTTGAACTGCTTTGTCTATCTATGCAACCTTTCTATTTACAGAGAGTTTGGAAGTGTAACCATCTGTGCAGCTTATGTTCCCCCCAGTGGTAATGTAATGCAGCCAGGGCTGCAAACCGTTTAGCAGAATGTGTACACAACCAACTCACGGCCAGGCCGGATGCCCCTATTTTCGCTCTCAAAGAGCACCTACGGGAGGCTGCAATTAGAAACTGGCCCCGGTAAATGTACAAACCCTTCCCCCACCCAACCCCCTCCAATGTACAGTTTCTTCCTCCTAAAATGTATACCGGTATATTCTCTTTTAGAAACACTGCCTGTAAATAAACAGTACTGTATATTTGTATATCTTGTATGTCATAAATGTCTGGATGTAACAGTACTGTATATCTGTGTCGTGTATGTCATAAATGTTATGATGAATTGAAAATGGGGGACCCTCATGTAAACATTCTGCAATCTGTTAATAACATTTTCAATCAATCAATAAATTCTTGGGGACTTAAACCATTGTCGCCTTGAGCAGGGGTTCCCAAAGTTTTCAGGCCGCGACCCCCGAAATAACAGTGTCAGAGAGCCGCGACCCCAACTATTATAGGAGGAAAGAAAATGTAAATTATTTTTTATTTAATTTTTTAAATGGAAATGTATGGTTGAAACATGCAAACGTTCAAACGCACACACACTAATAAGCATGGGAGGCTTTTAACCAGGGCCGGACTGGGGAAATCATTCAGGCCAGGAAATATAGTGCAAAATATAGCCCCAGTCAGGCCACTTTTTAAGCGGGGGGTCCCCCACCAGGAAATGACTTAATTTCCTGCATTCTGGTGCAGGAATTGTTTTATTTGTACCCTTTAAATGCCAGTGTTTGTGATGGCATGACTGCATATAAAAAAAAAAAAAAAATGGAAATCTTTTATTTTTGATTTTATTTTTTTTAATCATCTGGCGGGTCCCCCACGGCGGCTCGGGACCCCTCTAGGGGTCGCGACCCCCACTTTGGGAACCACTGGCCTAGAGTACTGGACTAACTTGGCCTGGTGCAGGACAGACTGGTGTCCATGGTCTCTGTTAGGTTAGTACTGGACTAACTTGACCTGGTGCAGGACTGGTGTCCATGGTCTCTGTTAGGTTAGTAACGGACTAACTTGACCTGGTGCAGGACAGGCTGTGGTGTCCATGGTCTCTGTTAGGTTAGTACTGGACTAACTTGACCTGGTGCAGGACAGGCTGTGGTGTCCATGGTCTCTGTTATGTTAGTAACGGACTAACTTGACCTGGTGCAGGACAGGCTGTGGTGTCCATGGTCTCTGTTATGTTAGTAACGGAGACCTGGTGCAGGACAGGCTGTGGTGTGCATGGTCTCTGTTAGGTTAGTACTGGACTAACTTGACCTGGTGCAGGACAGGCTGTGGTGTCCATGGTCTCTGTTATGTTAGTACTGGACTAACTTGACCTGGTGCAGGACAGGCTGTGGTGTCCATGGTCTCTGTTAGGTTAGTAACGGACTAACTTGACCTGGTGCAGGACAGGCTGTGGTGTCCATGGTCTCTGTTATGTTAGTAACGGACTAACTTGACCTGGTGCAGGACTGGTGTCCATGGTCTCTGTTACTGTAGGTTAGTACTGGACTAACTTGGCCTGGTGCAGAACAGACTGGTGTCCATGGTCTCTGTTAGGTTAGTACTGGACTAACTTGACCTGGTGCAGGACTGGTGTCCATGGTCTCTGTTAGGTTAGTAACGGACTAACTTGGCCTGGTGCAGGACAGGCTGGTGTCCATGGTCTCTGTTAGGTTAGTACTGGACTAACTTGACCTGGTGCAGGACTGGTGTCCATGGTCTCTGTTAGGTTAGTACTGGACTAACTTGGCCTGGTGCAGGACAGACTGGTGTACATGGTCTCTGTTAGGTTAGTACTGGACTAACTTGACCTGGTGCAGGACTGGTGTCCATGGTCTCTGTTAGGTTAGTAACGGACTAACTTGGCCTGGTGCAGGACAGGCTGGTGTCCATGGTCTCTGTTAGGTTAGTAACGGAGACCTGGTGCAGGACAGGCTGGTGTCCATGGTCTCTGTTAGGTTAGTACTGGACTAACTTGGCAAATTCCACTTTCACTATGGCTAGGGGTTGGAAAGCAGCGATAGTATGCTATAGTACGATAGCCCATGTAGCATCTGTTAATATATTGTAGAGAGCAGCAGCACAGCCCAGAGCCACAGCAGCACAGCATAGCCTTAAAGACAACATGTCCACCAGAGATCACAATATAGTCTGTCCATAAAGACACCATGTCCTCCAGAGATCACAATATAGTCTGTCCATAAAGACACCATGTCCTCCAGAGATCACAATATAGTCTGTCCATAAAGACAACATGTCCACTAGAGATCACAATATAGTCTGTCCATAAAGACAACATGTCCACTAGAGATCACAATATAGTCTGTCCATAAAGACACCATGTCCTCCAGAGATCACAATATAGTCTGTCCATAAAGACACCATGTCCTCCAGAGATCACAATATAGTCTGTCCATAAAGACACCATGTCCTCCAGAGATCACAATATAGTCTGTCCATAAAGACACCATGTCCTCCAGAGATCACAATATAGTCTGTCCATAAAGACACCATGTCCTCCAGAGATCACAATATAGTCTGTCCATAAAGACAACATGTCCTCCAGAGATCACAATATAGTCTGTCCATAAAAACACCATGTCCTCCAGAGATCACAATATAGTCTGTCCATAAAGACACCATGTCCTCCAGAGATCACAATATAGTCTGTCCATAAAGACACCATGTCCTCCAGAGATCACAATATAGTCTGTCCATAAAGACAACATGTCCACTAGAGATCACAGCATAGTCTGTTCATAAAGACAACATGTCCTCCAGAGATCAAAGCAGTCTTTCTATAAAGACAACATGTCCTCCAGAGATCAAAGCAGTCTTTCTATAAAGACAAGTGCACCAGAGATCACTGTACAAGTCAATTTGGGAGTTATTTTGAGGTGAGTTATTTTGAGGTGAGTCATTTCCCCTGCTGCAACGCTACACTGGAATGTAGTGCCAAATCCCACTTTAACCCCTGTGCGTGCAGCAAAGAGAGACCTGCAGCAAAGAGAGACCTGCAGCACAGAGAGAGAGACCTGCAGCACAGAGAGACCTGCAGCACAGAGAGAGAGACCTGCAGCACAGAGAGACCTGCAGCACAGAGAGAGATACCTGCAGCACAGAGAGACCTGCAGCACAGAGAGAGAGACCTGCAGCAAAGAGAGACCTGCAGCACAGAGAGAGAGACCTGCAGCACAGAGAGAGAGACCTGCAGCACAGAGAGAGAGACCTGCAGCAAAGAGAGACCTGCAGCACAGAGAGAGAGACCTGCAGCACAGAGAGAGAGACCTGCAGCACAGAGAGACCTGCAGCACAGAGAGAGAGACCTGCAGCAAAGAGAGACCTGCAGCACAGAGAGAGAGACCTGCAGCACAGAGAGAGAGACCTGCAGCAAAGAGAGAAAGAGAGACCTGCAGCAAAGAGAGACCTGCAGCACAGAGAGAGAGACCTGCAGCAAAGAGAGACCTGCAGCACAGAGAGAGAGACCTGCAGCACAGAGAGAGAGACCTGCAGCACAGAGAGACCTGCAGCACAGAGAGAGAGACCTGCAGCACAGAGAGAGAGACCTGCAGCACAGAGAGAGAGACCTGCAGCACAGAGAGAGAGACCTGCAACAAAGAGAGACCTGCAGCACAGAGAGAGAGACCTGCAGCAAAGAGAGACCTGCAGCACAGAGAGAGAGACCTGCAGCACAGAGAGAGAGACATGCAGCACAGAGAGACCTGCAGCACAGAGAGAGAGACCTGCAGCACAGAGAGAGACCTGCAGCACAGAGAGACCTGCAGCACAGAGAGAGAGACCTGCAGCACAGAGAGACCTGCAGCACAGAGAGAGAGACCTGCAGCACAGAGAGAGAGACCTGCAACAAAGAGAGACCTGCAGCACAGAGAGAGAGACCTGCAGCAAAGAGAGACCTGCAGCACAGAGAGAGAGACCTGCAGCACAGAGAGAGAGAGAGACCTGCAGCACAGAGAGACCTGCAGCACAGAGAGACCTGCAGCACAGAGAGACCTGCAGCACAGAGAGAGAGACCTGCAGCACAGAGAGACCTGCAGCACAGAGAGACCTGCAGCAAAGAGAGACCTGCAGCACAGAGAGAGATACCTGCAGCAAAAAGAGACCTGCAGCACAGAGAGAGAGACCTGCAGCACAGAGAGAGAGAGACCTGCAGCACAGAGAGACCTGCAGCACAGAGAGACCTGCAGCACAGAGAGAGAGACCTGCAGCACAGAGAGAGAGACCTGCAGCACAGAGAGAGAGACCTGCAGCACAGAGAGACCTGCAGCACAGAGATAGAGACCTGCAGCACAGAGAGAGAGACCTGCAACACAGAGAGAGAGACCTGCAGCACAGAGAGAGAGACCTGCAACACAGAGAGAGAGACCTGCAGCACAGAGAGAGATACCTGCAGCACAGAGAGACCTGCAGCACAGAGAGAGAGAGACCTGCAGCACAGAGAGAGAGACCTGCAACACAGAGAGAGAGAGAGACCTGCAGTACAGAGAGAGAGAGACCTGCAGCACAGAGAGAGAGAGAGAGACCTGCAGTACAGAGAGAGAGAGAGACCTGCAGCACAGAGAGAGAGAGAGACCTGCAGTACAGATAGAGAGAGACCTGCAGTAGAGAGAGAGAGACCTGCAGTATAGAGAGAGAGAGAGACCTGCAGTACAGAGAGAGAGAGACCTGCAGCACAGAGAGAGAGAGACCTGCAGCAAAGAGAGAGAGACCTGCAGCACAGAGAGAGAGACCTGCAGCAAAGAGAGACCTGCAGCACAGAGAGAGAGACCTGCAGCAAAGAGAGACCTGCAGCACAGAGAGAGATACCTGCAGCAAAGAGAGACCTGCAACACAGAGAGAGAGACCTGCAGCACAGAGAGAGAGACCTGCAACACAGAGAGAGAGACCTGCAGCACAGAGAGAGAGACCTGCAGCACAGAGAGAGAGACCTGCAACACAGAGAGAGAGACCTGCAGCACAGAGAGAGAGACCTGCAACACAGAGAGAGAGACCTGCAACACAGAGAGAGAGACCTGCAGCACAGAGAGAGAGACCTGCAGCACAGAGAGACCTGCAGCACAGAGAGAGAGAGACCTGCAGCACAGAGAGAGAGACCTGCAACACCGAGAGAGAGACCTGCAACACAGAGAGAGAGAGAGACCTGCAGTACAGAGAGAGAGAGAGACCTGCAGCACAGAGAGAGAGAGACCTGCAGCACAGAGAGAGAGAGAGAGACCTGCAGTACAGAGAGAGAGAGACCTGCAGTAGAGAGAGAGAGACCTGAGTACAGAGAGAGAGAGAGACCTGCAGTACAGAGAGAGAGACCTGCAGTACAGAGAGAGAGAGAGACCTGCAGTACAGAGAGAGAGAGACCTGCAGTACAGAGAGAGAGAGAGAGAGAGAGAGAGAGACCTGCAGTACAGAGAGAGAGACCTGCAGTACAGAGAGAGAGAGACCTGCAGTACAGAGAGAGAGAGACCTGCAGCACAGAGAGAGAGAGAGAGACCTGCAGTACAGAGAGAGAGAGAGACCTGCAGTACAGAGAGAGAGAGACCTGCAGTACAGAGAGAGAGAGACCTGCAGCACAGAGAGAGAGAGAGACCTGCAGTACAGAGAGAGAGACCTGCAGCACAGAGAGAGAGAGAGAGAGACCTGCAGTACAGAGAGAGAGAGACCTGCAGTACAGAGAGAGAGAGACCTGCAGTAGAGAGAGAGAGAGAGAGACCTGCAGTACAGAGAGAGAGACCTGCAGCAGAGAGAGAGAGAGAGAGAGAGACCTGCAGTACAGAGAGAGAGAGAGACCTGCAGTAGAGAGAGAGAGATACCTGCAGTACAGAGAGAGAGAGAGAGACCTGCAGTACAGAGAGAGAGAGAGAGACCTGCAGTAGAGAGAGAGAGAGAGACCTGCAGTACAGAGAGAGAGAGAGAGACCTGCAGTACAGAGAGAGAGAGACCTGCAGTACAGAGAGAGAGAGAGACCTGCAGTACAGAGAGAGAGAGAGAGACCTGCAGTACAGAGAGAGAGAGAGACCTGCAGTACAGAGAGAGAGAGAGACCTGCAGCACAGAGAGAGAGAGACCTGCAGCACAGAGAGAGAGAGAGACCTGCAGTACAGAGAGAGAGAGACCTGCAGTAGAGAGAGAGAGACCTGCAGTACAGAGAGAGAGAGAGACCTGCAGTACAGAGAGAGAGAGATACCTGCAGTACAGAGAGAGAGAGAGACCTGCAGTACAGAGAGAGAGAGACCTGCAGTACAGAGAGAGAGAGAGACCTGCAGTACAGAGAGAGAGACCTGCAGTACAGAGAGAGAGAGAGACCTGCAGTACAGAGAGAGAGAGACCTGCAGTACAGAGAGAGAGAGACCTGCAGCACAGAGAGAGAGAGAGACCTGCAGTACAGATAGAGAGAGACCTGCAGTACAGAGAGAGAGAGACCTGTAGTACAGAGAGAGAGAGACCTGCAGCACAGAGAGAGAGAGAGACCTGCAGTACAGAGAGAGAGAGACCTGCAGTACAGAGAGAGAGAGAGATACCTGCAGTACAGAGAGAGAGACCTGCAGCACAGAGAGAGAGAGAGAGAGAGACCTGCAGTACAGAGAGAGAGAGACCTGCAGTACAGAGAGAGAGAGACCTGCAGTAGAGAGAGAGAGAGAGACCTGCAGTACAGAGAGAGAGACCTGCAGCAGAGAGAGAGAGAGAGAGAGAGAGACCTGCAGTACAGAGAGAGAGAGACCTGCAGTAGAGAGAGAGAGAGAGACCTGCAGTACAGAGAGAGAGAGAGAGACCTGCAGTACAGAGAGAGAGAGAGAGAGAGAGACCTGCAGTACAGTGAGAGAGAGACCTGCAGCACAGAGAGAGAGAGACCTGCAGTACAGAGAGAGAGAGAGACCTGCAGCACACTAGTAGCTAGTTTACACATTGACTATGGGCCATTCATCTACCGTCAAAAGTAATGAAATACACTTTCCGACAACTCCAAAACTGTCTTATTCACACGTTGTCACTTGTGTATTTACCACATGTACCTGGCTGAGTGTCTTGAACGACTATACAGGTACAACCATAGTGACACACTATACAGGTACAACCATAGTGACGCACTATACAGGTACAACCATAGTGACACACTATACAGGTACAACCATAGTGACGCACTATACAGGTACAACCATAGTGACGCACTATACAGGTACAACCATAGTGACACACTATACAGGTACAACCATAGTGACGCACTATACAGGTACAACCATAGTGACGCACTATACAGGTACATCCATAGTGACGCACTATACAGGTACAACCATAGTGACACACTATACAGGTACAACCATGGTGACACACTATACAGGTACATCCATGGTGACACACTATACAGGTACATCCATAGTGACGCACTATACAGGTACAACCATAGTGACGCACTATACAGGTACAACCATAGTGACACACTATACAGGTACAACCATAGTGACACACTATACAGGTACAACCATAGTGACACACTATACAGGTACAACCATAGTGACACACTATACAGGTACAACCATAGTGACACACTATACAGGTACAACCATAGTGACTAGGGGTGGGAATCACCAGAGGCCTCACGATACGATATTATCACGATACTTAAGTCACGATACGATAGTATTGCGATTCAAAATATATTGCGATATGCTGAGTATTGCGATATTAATACTGCGATATTAATATTGCGATATATTGCGATTTATTACCTTTTTTCAACTGCAAAGTAAAACTTTGTCAACATGTTTTATCTAATAAAATTAAGTTTTCAGTCTGTTCATCTCACTTCAATAATTTGTATTGCAGCAAATGGTATTTTCTCAAGCAGACAGATGTCAACACTGTAATCTGTGTTGCATATACCTGACAAACTGAACTGTTTGTATTACAGTCATATTCCAACTTAACTGAATACACACGTGTGCGTGTGCGTGTGTGTGTGTGTGTGTGTGTGTGTGTGTGTGTGTGTGTGTGTGTGTGTGTGTGTGTGTGTGTGTGTGTGTGTGTGTGTGTGTGTGTGTGTGTGTGTGTGTGTGTGTGTGTGTGTGTGTGTGTGACTACTGTACTATTACAGGTATTGAAATGAGCAATGCAACTTCCTTATATAAAAAAAATACTGTATCGATATTTCCCCCCACCACCGACTATACAGGCACATCCAGCAATGTTACTACCTACCACACCCTCACATCCTGTGTTTAATATGTCTTAAAACAGCCTGCACAGGAAAACCTCTGTAAAAACAACCTTTTAAAACAACCCTGTTGGTCCAGACAGGCCTCAGACACTATACACATACCAGGGACTCTTAACCGCCAAAACCTGCACGGACCATAACGCATAGCGTATATTATGCCAGGGTGGTACAGACCCTCACCCGCACCTTCTGTCTACTGTTTACTTTTACTCATAGTATATATTCAGAATTTCTTTTTAAGTGTATTGCCTATATCTATAGCGCATACAGACTCATCATGCACCTTTGTTTACACTGTTTATTTTTCTCGTTTTTTTCTTTATATTCAGATTTCATTGTATTGTTTACACTGTTTATTTCTCTTGAATCTTCTGCCTACATGTATGTCTTTCTACTATTACCCTGCCCCCGATGAGCAGGTCGGCACCTTGCATCGCCGTCGGTGTGTGAATGTGTGAGTGAATTGGTAGAATGTGAGGAACAAATTGTAAAGTTCTTGTTGCTGTATATACACGCACCATTTATTCTCCCTGACGTCCAAACATGCCTGACACGTCTCCACGGGAGTGTTCGACTTGAGGTGTTTTTCCTCTGTAATGACAGTGTTGTGGAATTTTTGGAATCAGCCAAACAGTGAAGCTGTAGAAATTCAAATGAGTCAAATTGTATAAGAATAGAACATAGTTTATTATCTGTTTCCATGGCCATAGAAAAAGTATGATCTGTTTACAATCAGAGACAAATGTGTACACACAAAGCGTCTGACCAGAAAGTGACAAAGAGTTCTGGTCAGACTTACCATTAAGTACAAAGTTGACATGACGTCAAAAGATGACAAATTAATAACAGATCTGACAAGAAAGCCAAGGTAAACAAAAATGCCCTAGCTTACGCCCGTGCCTGGTGGGGTCCCGGCGTGAGGAGATACAGCAGCAACAACAGCAGGTAGTAAACACAGTTCTATCTGAGCAGCAGTGTGGTGGTAGATAAACCCCCCCCTCCCTCCTTAATCTCTCTCACCCATCTTTCCTTCACCCTTCCCCCATTCCTTCCTCTCTCTCTCTTTCATCTTCCTTCCTATCCACTTTCCTATGGGACTGTTTACCCCCCTCCCTTCAGGCAGGAGGCTGTGCAGCATCTGGGCAAGAACCACCAGGCTGAAGAATATAGCTTCTTCACCGGATGCTGTGAGACGACTGAACAGTTCATCGCAGCTCATCACTGCCATGCCTCTGCAGTCTGCACACGGCACCTTTATGGCACCTATCTCTCTTTTACTCAGTGAATCAAATTAGTTGTATTGAATTAAATCAGTTTTACTGAATTCAACTATAGGTTTTTATTGAATGGATTCGTTTTCTATTGAATTAATTAGTTTTTTTATTGAATGATTAATTTTTACTGGATTTGTATTGAATCAGTTTGTATGTCTATCATGAGGATCAGTATTTATTTGAGTATTTATTCTAGTTATTTAGTATTTAAATGGCTATAACCATTACCATTAGTACTGTATCTCTCATGCTTCCATGTTAATGAGAAAATTACAATAAACATAACTTTGACTTTGACTTTGCAGCGTCTCCGGGGCAGAACACGCTAGAGGTTATTCTGGTACCGGGATATCAGGATACACCACCAGGCGGGGGGGGGGGGGGGGGGGTGTGTGTGTGTGTGTGTGTGTGTGTGTGTGTGTGTGTGTGTGTGTGTGTGTGTGTGTGTGTGTGTGTGTGTGTGTGTGATGGGGCCCGGGGGGGGGGGGGGTTCATACCTTCATACATCTATGCCAGCCTGGCACCCTGGCATAGAGGGGGGAGGAGGGGGAGACAGAGAAGAGAGGATGGGGAGCGTGAGAATGTGTGTTTGTATGTGTGTGTGTGTGTGTGTGTGTGTGTGTGTGTGTGTGTGTGTGTGTGTGTGTGTGTGTGTGTGTGTGTGTGTGTGTGTGTGTGTGTGTGTGTGTGTGTGTGTGTGTGAGATCAAATGTGCAAATAAAGTACCTTGTTATTTCTTCACCTGCTGTGTCTGTGTCGCTGTTTGGGAACCCGCTACCGTGGGTTTATTTTCAAGTCCAGGTCGATTAAAGTTGACCTGTAACAACAGTTTGAGAACTGTCCGAACAACAGGTGTCCACTTTTAGAAACCTGGTTTAAAAGAGAGAGAGAGAGAGAGAGACATTTCCCACAAATGTCTTTGAAAGTTATTTTTACTAGGCCTTTGGTATTATTGTTATTTTCCATTGTGCTATTTGTGGCTAGCTCTAATCCCTGTGTGTGAGCAGAGACACAGACAGAAGCCAATTGGACCTGTCTATTTTTACTCTGGGAGAGATGAAGGCAGGAAGGAGGGTGCCTACAGGCCAGGATGAAGCAATGCTGAACACAGAAGAATACATAAGTATGGCTGTGATACAATATCTGATACCAGATACAAACCTTTTAAGAAGAGTGGGAATTCCACTCCTCTTATTATTATTTTGTCTTTATTGAGAAAGTAGGAGGGAGTAGGGGAGACACAGGAGAGAAGGTTCTTTATTGAGACAGTAGGAGGGAGTAGGGGAGACACAGGAGAGAAGGTTCTTTATTGAGTCACTAGGAAGGCTGAGAGGGAGACAGAGTAGGGGAGACACAGGAGAGAAGGTTCTTTATTGAGTCACTAGGAAGGCTGAGAGGGAGACAGAGTAGGGGAGACACAGGAGAGAAGGTTCTTTATTGAGACAGTAGGAAGGCTGAGAGGGAGACAGAGTAGGGGAGACACAGGAGAGAAGGTTCTTTATTGAGTCACTAGGAAGGCTGAGAGGGAGTCAGAGTAGGGGAGACACAGGAGAGAAGGTTCTTTATTGAGACACTAGGAAGGCTGAGAGGGAGACACAGGAGAGAAGGTTCTTTATTGAGACAGTAGGATGGCTGAGAGGGAGACAGAGTAGGGGAGACACAGGAGAGAAGGTTCTTTATTGAGTCACTAGGAAGGCTGAGAGGGAGACAGAGTAGAGGAGACACAGGACCTACCTAGGATGGCTTAGAGTAGACGACAGAGTACAGCAGACAGAGTACAGCAACTTGCAATGGGCCTGGTCTACAAGATACACTACACGACCAAGGTACCCATGTACATGTCAAAATACTTCCCAAAGGTCAGTGAATACCACGATCACAACACCAGAGGGAGCTCCACAAATCATGTTAAACCCAGATTCGGCTCAAATAAGGGACTAAACACGTTTCGCAATTATGCCACATCAATGTGGAACGCCCTACCCAAAGCTGTAAAGGAATGTGGATCACTACCCACTTTCAAAACCTCTCTCAAGGGACACCTACGGGAGACTGCAATTCAACACTGGCCCCTGTAAATATCCTAACCCAACCCCCTCCAATGTACAGTCATTTACATAGTATGGTTTTGTCAATAGTCCAATGTACAATTTTGTTTGTTTGTACAGTGTCTCCCCCCCCCCCCCTCAATGTACAGTTTTGCTTGTTTATACAGTGTGCCCCCCCCCCCCCCCCCCCCCCAACCACCTCCAATGTAAATTACCCGGTATGGTTGTCAATATCCCAATGTACCCAACCCCCCCCCCCCCCCCCCCCACCCAACCTCCTCCAATGTACAGTTTCTACGTCAAATGTATATACTCCCTTTTCTTGACTCCTTCTGTATCACAAACAGTACTGTATTTGCAAATCTGGTATGTCATATGTCCTGATTAATTGAAAATGGGGGACCCTGATGTAAACAAGACGAAGGTCTTTCTCTGGTCTGCATCCCCTTAACAATTGTGTGTATTGAGCTGTACTGTATTGTACCCATTCTGCAATCTGTTAATAAAGTTTTCAATCAATCAATCAATCAAAGGAGAGAAGGTTCTTTATTGAGACACTAGGATGGCTGAAAGGGAGTCAGAGTAGGAGAGACACAGGAGAGAAGGTTCTTTATTGAGTCACTAGGAAGGCTGAGAGGGAGACAGAGTAGGGGAGACACAGGAGAGAAGGTTCTTTATTGAGACACTAGGAAGGCTGAGAGGTAGTCAAAGTAGGGGAGACACAGGAGAGAAGGTTCTTTATTGAGACAGTAGGAAGGCTGAGAGGGAGACAGAGTAGAGGAGACACAGGAGAGAAGGTTCTTTATTGAGACAGTAGGAAGGCTGAGATGGAGACACAGGAGAGAAGGTTCTTTATTGAGACAGTAGGAAGGCTGAGAGGGAGACATAGTAGAGGAGACACAGGAGAGAAGGTTCTTTATTGAGACACTAGGAAGGCTGAGAGGGAGACACAGGAGAGAATGTTCTTTATTGAGACAGTAGGAAGGCTGAGAGGGAGACATAGTAGAGGAGACACAGGAGAGAAGGTTCTTTATTGAGACACTAGGAAGGCTGAGAGGGAGACACAGGAGAGACGGTTCTTTATTGAGACAGTAGTAAGGCTGAGAGGGAGACAGAGTAGAGGAGACACAGGAGAGAAGGTTCTTTATTGAGACAGTAGGAAGGCTGAGAGGGAGACAGAGTAGAGGAGACACAGGAGAGAAGGTTCTTTATTGAGACACTAGGAAGGCTGAGAAGGAGTCATAGTAGGGGAGACACAGGAGAGAAGGTTCTTTATTGAGACACTAGGAAGGCTGAGAGGGAGACAGAGTAGGGGAGACACAGAAGAGAAGGTTCTTTATTGAGACAGTAGGAAGGCTGAGAGGGAGACAGAGTAGAGGAGACACAGGAGAGAAGGTTCTTTATTGAGACAGTAGGACGGCTGAGAGGGAGACAGAGTAGGGGAGACACAGGAGAGAAGGTTCTTTATTGAGACAGTAGGAAGGCTGAGAGGGAGACAGAGTAGAGGAGACACAGGAGAGAAGGTTCTTTATTGAGACATTAGGAAGGCTGATAGGGAGACAGAGTAGAGGAGACACAGGAGAGAAGGTTCTTTATTGAGACAGTAGGAAGGCTGATAGGGAGACACAGGAGAGAAGGTTCTTTATTGAGACAGTAGAAAGGCTGAGAGGGAGACAGAGTAGAGGAGACACAGGACAGAAGGTTCTTTATTGAGACAGTAGGAAGGCTGAGAGGGAGACAGAGTAGGGGAGACACAGGAGAGAAGGTTCTTTATTGCGACAGTAGGAAGGCTGAGAGGGAGACAGAGTAGAGGAGACACAGGAGAGAAGGTTCTTTATTGAGACATTAGGAAGGCTGATAGGGAGACAGAGTAGAGGAGACACAGGAGAGAAGGTTCTTTATTGAGACAGTAGGGAGGCTGAAAGGGAGACACAGGAGAGAAGGTTCTTTATTAAGACAGTAGGAGGGCTGAGAGAGAGACACAGGAGAGGAGACACAGGAGAGCAGGTTCTTTATTGAGACAAACTATATGTTTCTTACTAATCATTCTGAAGGCAGAACTATACGTTTCATATCATCTGTTTCCATATGGGTGCCTGGGCTATTTTATCATGAGAAATCCCCTGGCGAGATGCCAGTAAAAGGGCTCATGTTTCAAAGCCATGGACTTCACACGTCACACGGCAAACACACTGGACTTCTGAGTATTAAGCGTCCATTGACCCTACGAGCGCTACATGGCTCAGTGGACTGTGAGTTTGAGTCCCGAGTAATGACTTGTAATGCGTCATCCTCTCTGTCTTTTAAAGGTGCTCTATGTCGTTTTGGGAGATACATTTGAAACTCAGAGTAGTAAAGAATTATATACTGAAATATATAATAATATATAGCCTACTGTATATATATTAGAGCTGGGCCGTTAACGGCGTTAACGTGCTGCGTTAACGCTATACTAGTATCGCGCGATAATATTTAAATTTTTAAAAAAAAAAAATTTTTTACCTTTATTTACCCAGGGTAGGTTCGCTGAGCACAGATGCTCTTTTTCAGGAACGCCCTGCTTCACATTCACACAGTTCCATTCACACCTGGGAGCTGCCCAGTACAACCAAAGTTGACACCATTGGCCACTGAGCAACTCCACTGGAGCAGTTGATTCAAGCCATGTCACATAGTTCAAGTTTGAAATGATTCTTTCTGTTTTGCTCCTGAGAGTGCTAGATACTGTACTGTACTGGTAATATTATTTATTTGTGTTAACTTCTGAATAAAACAACTTATTAAACACAAGTACATCTTATTGAACATTATTTTGATATTTCATTACCAATTATCATAGCAAAACAGCTTTTTCAAACAGTCTGTAATGCATTTTGGAAACGGGAGATGGGCTCATGGTGTAATGGGCCACCTGGCCTGAGAAACATAAGGAGGAAAGAAAAAGTAAGGACTTACTTCTGGTCATTATTTGGGTAGAACACACATATTTTGAATGCCTTGGCAGGTTTTTTTTTTTGTTTTTTTGAGCCATTTTAATCTAGATTAATCTAGATTAAATCCAGGATTGCAGATAGATTAATCTAGATTAAAAAAATTAATCTATGCCCACCTCTAATATATATATATATATATATTGTATATTTTAATAACTAAATAAACGAATTGTCCTCAGAGGAAAATTGGTTCCCTGGAAACCAAAGTTGTTGTTACACTGTTGTTCAGTTGCAATTTTGTTTACCTATTTACTATTCAAACAAGTATGCTAATGTTTGGCTCACAGTTCTTCAAAATTATTTTGTATAGTAAATATGTTTTGTAAACTAATCGCAGGCTCTGCAGCTTTAACCGCTTTAACAGCTATTGTCTGGGGCAGGGGTCAGCAACCTTTTTGACATGGAGTGCCTGTTTGAAATATAGTTGTAACTAGTGTGCCTCAACAATATCCCATGCATCGTAATTTTTTTTCTCATAATCAGGCCTTTTTAATGATAATTTTTACATTATTACATCATTATTGTTATTGTTATTATTAACAATATTATTATGATGGTTGTATCAACCCTAAATCTGAGTTGGGGGGGGGGAATGCAATGCAGACAAACAGCTACATACAGTGCGACCATTTCACTCACATTTGCCCATTCATTTTTGGACACATCACACACCATCGGTGTGTGTACTGTACGTGTGCTGTCATAACTCCACCTACAGGCCTAATGGAGAACACCAGGAGAACACCAGGATGTGAATGGAGGGTGAATGTGAGGTATATCGTGTAAATAAGTTTTGATTGATCGCAAGACTACACTGTAAAAAAATAAATAATAATAAGTTACCAGAACTTACAAATATTGAGTTCAGTTACTGTGCATTAAGGTTTTCGGTTTTCAATCCATAATAAGTTAACAGAAAAATAAGTACACAACCACATTATTTCAACCTAATAAAACTATGTTTATTGTCATTGTTTTAAGAACACAAGTTGACTTGGTAATACTCACATTTTGAGTAAAAAAATTGCTTTTAACATGTGCTGTTACAAAGGGTCAGATTAAACCGAATATATATATTTATTGCCTGAGATCCCATGTATAATATTTGTATATCGTTTGATATCCCTTGTATATTCTTTGTACATATATACGGAATATCCCTTTATTTAGTCTACAGGACAGACCATAATATTCGTTCTCCTATTGGAAGCGATCCCCTGGCGCCAGTGCCTTACCCCCTAGAGCTGACTTCAAAGGTACCGACGAGATATGTCTGTACATGCCCAGCTTCTGCCCATGAATACGGCTACCAAAATACGAATGGCACTACTTGTCCACGGTACATATAAATAGGGCGCAAGAAATGTAGAACTCCTCTTAGTCCTTTGTCCCGTTCAGTCTCGTTCAGTTCCAGTTATCCAAGCAACGTCTCACCCACTACGCAACGTGGGCAGAGCAGGGCTCGCATTGCCCCAAGATAGAGTCTCGTGTTATCCTAATACATTTGTTCAATGTATCGTTCGCTATTTATTAGTAAACCTTCATTACGAGTCAAAGACCACGTGGAGTGAGTAGTTGTGCGTCTACATAGAGCACTTATTGCCCGTGCTAATAAGGATAGTAACGTCAAGTTCAACCGTGCTTTACCGCGCACCGGAGGATACCTACCGCGCACCACGGAGGATTTACACCCCGCCAGCAGTGCCACTTTCCGGCAAGGATTATTATTCTTCATTGCTTTGACCAAGCTGCTGGAGCAGAGAACCGCCTACCCCGCTGCTACTGTGGGATCTACGCCTGCCCGTGAGACCATCACTCTAGCTGTCTCTGTCGTACCAGAGACTCCACGGCTTTCACCTGCACAGCGCGCACCCTGGGACCAGGCTGCATTCCCCGCTGACACAAGGGTGATATCGCCTCCGTGGACCATTGACTTTCATAGAGCATTGCCCCCCCCTGCTGGCTTACAACCGGTAGTACACCCCCCCTTCCCAGAATATCCCTAGATCTAATTACTTAATATTCATTATTGATTTGCCTGCACATTCTTTGCCTTATAAGCGCATCTAAAGTGAACAAAGTATATAATGTAATACTATTTTGATGTAATAAATATTCTAAATGAGTATTTGAGTGGAAACCTGTTATTGTGGAAGTGTTGTCATCTAATATACCTTTGTACGGTATTGGCCAGTAATGTACAAGACGGTAATAGTTTAATGATACTAGTACTTGATTAATACAGTCAGGGAATTGTACCCCTCAGTTACAATTGGTCCTTCGATAGCCGGAGAATAATTAGCGTAATATTAATATAATATTAATATTGACATGGCCGATGACGAACACTCCACAAACGGTTCTCCTAAGCTAGATCGCCCGCAGCGCAGACGGCAGCCACCTCCCTATCTAGAGGCATACTCTGTCAGTCCAATACCTAGCTTTAAAGGGAAGTTAAACGCGGAAAAAGTAGAAAGTAAAATTATGTCTGACCTTAACAACCAGGTTACCCCGACCACAGAGGCCCTAGTGGGTGCTAATGTAACTGACCAAGCTCACGGTGGGGACCAGGAGGGAACTGACACGACTTTACCCCCAGACAATACCGAAGAAATAGCCCCCGATCAGCTCCGGGAGGAAGACAACCCTAAAGAGACGCGCACCCAGGAGACGGATCTCCTCGGTACGCAACAGGAGAACGGATCTCCAACAAGTACTGCCGGGAGCCGATCGCCCCGAACGCCGTCTTCCCCCAGCGAGGCGGACAAGATGCTGGCGCAGGCACTCATCGCCACCCTGGCAGCCTCCACCGAACGCGATCGACTTCAAGCGCAACAGACGTGCGAGCGCGAACATTTTGCAGGCGAGCGAGAGCGCTTCCAGGCGCAACAAAGGAGTGAAGACGATCGAATAAGACTGGAGACCAGACGCCTCCAGACAGAAGAGAACATCGAGAGAAGCCGCGCCGACGTCGCAAATGCACAGCTCCACGCCGCCCATGCCAGCGCCAATGCCCAGCGCGACGTCGCCAACGCACAGCGCGACTCTGCCCAGGCCAGCGCCAATGCGCAGCGCGACATCGCCAATGCCCAGCGCGAAGCAGCGCGCGACGCAGCCCATGCCCGGCGCGAGGCAGAGCGCGACCGGCTGCAGGCAGAGCTGATGGACAAACTGGTTGCCATGGCGACACCCCCTCACTCCGCACGGAGCTCCCAGAGATCGTCAAGACATGGGTCTAGGACACATTCCCCTACCCGACGAAGCGACCCGGGACCCTGCCAACAGGAGGATCCTGTCCACGTCTCGGAACCCCCTCCCCGGCCGGTCCATACGAGACCTAGCAACCGGGAAGAACCGGACCACGCCGAGAGACTGAACAGAAGACTCCAGGTCCTAGCAGAGGGAGAGGAGGAGGAGGAGGAGGAGTGTCAAGCCGACCAGCAGCAACGTACTCTGGCCCAGGAGGCCCAGTACAGCCCCGACCAGCAGCAGCGTACTCAGGACCAGGAGGTCCAGTACAGCCCAGAAGTCAGCCCCGAAGCCCTGCGCTACAAACCCCCGACTCAACTCACGGGTGAGTTTGACGCACCGCCAGCCCCGAGGAACAGCACCTGGGTACCCGACCTTCGGTACCCACCAAGTACCAGCCCAAGACGACACGCAAGAGGAGACTCGCCTAGGAGGCCTCTCCCCCAACGCTCACCGATGTGCCAGTCATCCATGACATCATACATCGCCACGCCGTCGTTTCCAGACTTCGCCTATGAGAGTCGAGCACAGTACACGGAGCTCCGGATGTGCTTAGAGACAATGATGGTGGATGTCGCTGATGAACGCCACAAGTATGCAATATTACTGAAGCACCTGAAAGTACCGCGAGCGCACAATATAGCGCTGGCCTATGCTACCTCTACGACCCCATACACAGCGGCCCTTGCAGCGCTGGACCAGAGATATGGACGTATATGGGATTACGTAATCCAAGAGATAAGGCATATTGATCGCCTACCCCCAGCAACAGACAATCGCTCATTAGACGACCTGTCAATCAAAGTGCAGTCCCTGGTAGGGATGCTGGGAGCGCAACGGGAAAAGGGCATGCATGAGCTATACGCTAACTCTAACGTCGAGAGGATTTTGGAGAAGCTGCCACCCGCAAGACAAGAGCGTTTTAGGCGGCAGAGAGACTACCGGGATCCCAACGGCCCCGAACCATCCCTCCTTGATCTAGCCGACTTCCTGGCGAGAGAAGTCAGCAGCTTACGACTGGATACGTTCGGGCGGAGCACGCCAAGCTCCAGAGAGGGACCCAGGAGAATAAATGATGGAAGAAGATCGGTGACTGTTATGCACCAAGCCGAATCAGTACCGCAGCACCAGAACCACAACACCCCCTCGACGAAAGAGGACCAGTGGAAGATTGAGTGCCAGTACTGTGAGGGAGAACATCGGCTCTATCAGTGCGAAGATTTCAAGAAGCTGACCACGGATGATGTGAGCCAGTGGGTCAAGGACCACCGCCGCTGCTTCCGCTGCGCGCGCAGCCACCTAGCAGCTGAGTGCCGCTTGAAAAAGAAGTGCAGCAGGTGCGGTGGCACCCACCTGGAGGTCCTGCATGACATCAACAAGCGTCAGCCAGGACAACCGAGTGGGCCCGTCGCGGTAATGTACCAGGCCGAGGCGGTGGCACCAGAACCAAAGTTCCACCAGACCGCTCCCTGGTGTCCCGACTGCTACGGCAGACACTGGGAGTCAAGGTGCGACTCGCACCATATAGAGTCTACGTCACCACCCGAGACAGGAGTGCTCCACATAGACCCCCAGCATAGCGGGACCCCCCGTGTGCTCCTCAAAGTGGTCAGGGTGCTCCTGAGCCACGAGGACAAAGTCATGGACACTTACGCCGTCCTTGATGACGGGTCAGAGAAGACCCTTCTGCTCGCGTCCGCTGCCGCCCAGCTGGGACTGCGGGGGAGCGAGAACCAAATGACGATTCGGACAATAAGAAGAGATTTAAAGACGATAAAGGGCGAGAATGTCTCCTTCACTATCGCAGCAAGCGGGCAGCCAGAGCGACGGTATAGGATTACAAATGCTTTCACCAGCCAAGAAATAGGACTATCACAGTACACCTACCCCATCCCACAGCTGATGGATAAATATGTGCACCTGCGTCAACTACCTATCCCGCTCATAGACGGCGCCACCCCGACCCTGCTGATAGGCTCCGACCATGCAGACCTCATCGTCCCGATAGACCGGGTCCATACCGGAACCCGAGGCTGTCCTGCAGCAGTCGAGACCCGCCTAGGGTGGACACTACAAGGCCCCCTCGCTAAATCTCTCAACCGAACAGCAGCCACTAGCTGCCTCCACTCCAGAGCGACAGAAGAAGACACCGGCCTCTCCCCCGTACAGCAGAGGCTATTGACATTAAGCGAGAGGCCCGTGAGAGAACCGTGGGTACCAGAGGGAGTTCGGAACTCCACCCCCCTCAGCTGCGCTTCAGACGTAGCTGACCTCGAACCCAGCACCCCAAGCGACTCCTTGACGGGGCGGCCGGGACCGGCCCCTCCTCACACGGGGTACAGAGCGAACAAGAGAAACAGACGGAGGAGGAGAAAGCACAGCCAAGCACAGATCAAAGCAGTCTCAGGCCCGCTTCCTCCTAAGCCCCCCTTCATCCCGTCCAGTCGTCATGACCATAGACCAGTCACCATCCCGAGCTGCGTGGCCGGCCGGCCGCGTAAGCAAAGTGACCACTGGTGCCGACGGAAAGGTCAGAGTGGCAGAAGTGCTCGGCCAAGGGCGGATCTACAACCGACCCGTGGCGAGGCTGATAGAGTCGCCAAGGCTCCCCGACTCGCCTAATGACGACCATGACCCCTGACTTTGTGAACTGACCGACCCCTCACAACGGACATTGAGTAGTGGACAGTGCGGTTAATCTGTCCCTGCTTAGCTAATTAGGTGGGACTAATTAGGGGGCGGCTGTTACAAAGGGTCAGATTAAACCGAATATATATATTTATTGCCTGAGATCCCATGTATAATATTTGTATATCGTTTGATATCCCTTGTATATTCTTTGTACATATATACGGAATATCCCTTTATTTAGTCTACAGGACAGACCATAATATTCGTTCTCCTATTGGAAGCGATCCCCTGGCGCCAGTGCCTTACCCCCTAGAGCTGACTTCAAAGGTACCGACGAGATATGTCTGTACATGCCCAGCTTCTGCCCATGAATACGGCTACCAAAATACGAATGGCACTACTTGTCCACGGTACATATAAATAGGGCGCAAGAAATGTAGAACTCCTCTTAGTCCTTTGTCCCGTTCAGTCTCGTTCAGTTCCAGTTATCCAAGCAACGTCTCACCCACTACGCAACGTGGGCAGAGCAGGGCTCGCATTGCCCCAAGATAGAGTCTCGTGTTATCCTAATACATTTGTTCAATGTATCGTTCGCTATTTATTAGTAAACCTTCATTACGAGTCAAAGACCACGTGGAGTGAGTAGTTGTGTGTCTACATAGAGCACTTATTGCCCGTGCTAATAAGGATAGTAACGTCAAGTTCAACCGTGCTTTACCGCGCACCGGAGGATACCTACCGCGCACCACGGAGGATTTACACCCCGCCAGCAGTGCCACTTTCCGGCAAGGATTATTATTCTTCATTGCTTTGACCAAGCTGCTGGAGCAGAGAACCGCCTACCCCGCTGCTACTGTGGGATCTACGCCTGCCCGTGAGACCATCACTCTAGCTGTCTCTGTCGTACCAGAGACTCCACGGCTTTCACCTGCACAGCGCGCACCCTGGGACCAAGCTGCATTCCCCGCTGACACAAGGGTGATATCGCCTCCGTGGACCATTGACTTTCATAGAGCATTGCCCCCCCTGCTGGCTTACAACCGGTAGTACACCCCCCCTTCCCAGAATATCCCTAGATCTAATTACTTAATATTCATTATTGATTTGCCTGCACATTCTTTGCCTTATAAGCGCATCTAAAGTGAACAAAGTATATAATGTAATACTATTTTGATGTAATAAATATTCTAAATTAGTATTTGAGTGGAAACCTGTTATTGTGGAAGTGTTGTCATCTAATATACCTTTGTACGGTATTGGCCAGTAATGTACAAGACAGTAATAGTTTAATGATACTAGTACTTGATTAATACAGTCAGGGAATTGTACCCCTCAGTTACATGTGCAATGTTCAATGAAATAGAAAAATAAATAATAAAATGTGTTGATTAATCCCACTGGTCACAATGGTGACCGTAATAATGTTTTTGTTATAAGGCTCTGCAAATGTTACTGAATGATGTAGCAATGTATTTCTAGCTAAATTGAAATAATAAACAAATAAAGGGTCTCAATTAAATATGTGGTAGTAAAAATAACCTGTGGGAGGATTTCAACAAGATAAATGCGACAACAGTGCAAAATATTTCACTATAATATTTCAAAGCAAAAAAAAAAAAAAAAACAAAAAAAAACTGCCTCCTCTGTCTATGAATATGCCCCAGCGTGCCTAGGGTTGCCTACCCCTGGTCTGGGGCATCAGAATCACATTTATTTGTCAGGAACATTTGCACATTCTAGCAATTTAGCTAGGCGCTTACTCACCACCCAGAGAAGACAAACAAACAAGATTCTTGGTTCTGCACGGCGGGGCTCCTTTCACGGGGGAGACAGTGATGAGAACGAGGGCAGCTGAGCGGAGTCCAGCAGAGGAGCACTGACGGGGAAACACATGAAACCCTCTCCATGAACCCCTTCACCTCCAGACCTGAAACACATGAAACCCTCTCCATGAACTCCTTCACCTCCAGACCTGAAACACATGAAACCCTCTCCATGAACCCCTTCACCTCCAGACCTGAAACACATGAAACCCTCTCCATGAACTCCATCACCTCCAGACCTGAAACACATGAAACCCTCTCCATGAACCCCTTCACCTCCAGACCTGAAACACATGAAACCCTCTCCATGAACCCCTTCACCTCCAGACCTGAAACACATGAAACCCTCTCCATGAACTCCTTCACCTCCAGACCTGAAACACATGAAACCCTCTCCATGAACCCCTTCACCTCCAGACCTGAAACACATGAAACCCTCTCCATGAACCCCTTCACCTCCAGACCTGAAACACATGAAACCCTCTCCATGAACCCCTTCACCTCCAGACCTGAAACACATGAAACCCTCTCCATGAACCCCTTCACCTCCAGACCTGAAACACATGAAACCCTCTCCATGAACCCCTTCACCTCCAGACCTGAAACACATGAAACCCTCTCCATGAACCCCTTCACCTCCAGACCTGAAACACATGAAACCCTCTCCATGAACCCCTTCACCTCCAGACCTGAAACACATGAAACCCTCTCCATGAACTCCATCACCTCCAGACCTAAAACACATGAAACCCTCTCCATGAACCCCTTCACCTCCAGACCTGAAACACATGAAACCATCTCCATGAACCCCTTCACCTCCAGACCTGAAACACATGAAACCCTCTCCATGAACTCCTTCACCTCCAGACCTGAAACACATGAAACCCTCTCCATGAACCCCTTCACCTCCAGACCTCAAACACATGAAACCCTCTCCATGAACCCCTTCACCTCCAGACCTGAAACACATGAAACCCTCTCCATGAACCCCTTCACCTCCAGACCTGAGCTCATGAGCATTCAAGTTCAAGTTCAAGTTTCCTTTATTGCCACACAACCAGGTTGGTGGTATTCTTGATCTCATCTCTGAGCTCATGAGCGTGGCGAGGAAATTCACTCAGCGAGCAGCAAATGATGGCTATTGGGTTTTAAATGAGTTTGTTCACTTGCTCTGTCACTCTCTCTCTCTCTCTGTTTCTCTCTCCATCTCTCTCTCTATCTGTTTCTCTCTCCATCTCTCTCTCTCATACTGTATATCCTCTTTATCTTATTACTTAGTCAGGGTTTGAAATTTACTTGTTTTTTCCACAGGCTTTTTTTTAACCCCCCTTAATTGATTTCCGGGGGCATTTTCTTTCTTTCATGTCAGGGGAACTGAAACGTTATGATGAAAAACGTTTGGGAATTTGTTGCCTGTTGAAGCAGATTTGTCACCTGTGGCTGATACAACTATGTTTGCTAGTGAGCAGCAACAGAGTGTTCTCACTGCTGTATCCAGAGACGACGCTGTCAAACTGTTGCTTTACTACCTAGACTGAGGACAGAGTTTTAAGCTCAAAAGGACTTCTAGTTTCGCAGATTCAGGAGGGAATAGAAATGTTCAGTTAGTAGTTGCGTCTAAATATTGTGCTCATGTCTGTCAGTGTGTCTGTCAGTGTGTCTGTCAGTGTGTCTGTCAGTGTGTCTCTCAGTGTGTCTCTCAGGCCCCGTTTAGACGAGCGTTTTGTGAACAGAAACCGCAAAAGTCATCTTGCGGTTTCACTTTTAATTTTGCGTTTAGACGAGCGTTTTGGGGTGGAATTCTCTGTGCAGACGAGGCTGTAACGACGGAGCACCGCTGTCACACGATTGGCGCATATGTCACATGACGTGCTGTGAAGACCCGCCCTACTCTGCCTCTGATTCGCAGACTGTGGATGGGGAATGTGATTGGACAAAAGCAGAGTCACTCACAGACAGTGGGTCCACTCACGCCGCGGGACAGATTCTTGTGTATTTAACCCTTTCACTGCCACACGACAGCCGGTTGTGTGATAGTAAAGGGTTAACCTTCTGTCGTGTGGCAGTGAAAGGGACTTAAAAGTACTGCTATAACGCTACGTTCAGAACACAGAACGGCGCGGGCCAGTCGAGGCACCTGCTGGCCCTGTAATTGGAATGAGTACACTTTAAATCCTTTAACGAGGATCCATTGGAGGGCAAGTCTGGTGCCAGCAGCCGCGGTAATTCCAGCTCCAATAGCGTATCTTAAAACTGGACTGATTCTTGTGTCTTTAAAAGTACTGCCAATGTAGCCTTCAAGTGATCTCCGTTGATATAGTCAGACATACTTGCTTTGTTTACGTCTCGGCTACTGGCGCTTACCTGCTACCTGTGACGTAAGCAGTACGCGCGACCAGAGCCGTGACAACCCTTTCGTCATCGTTTTAACAGATTTATACGGTTTGATAGTTTAGACGAAAGCGCAAAGGTTTTTGCGTTTCTAGGAATTCCACCCTGGAAGGTAGTCTCACTTTTTTGCAGTTTCACCCCGTAAAAACGCCGTTTCCGTATAAACGAAAGGCACATCTGTAAAAATATTTTTGCGGATTCACCTGCTAGCGTTTCCGTCTAAACGGGGCCTCAGTGTGTATGTCAGTGTGTCTGTCAGTGTGTCTGTCAGTGTGTCTCTCAGTGTGTCTGTCAGTGTGTCTCTCAGTGTGTCTCTCAGTGTGTCTCTCAGTGTGTCTGTCAGTGTGTCTCTCAGTGTGTCTCTCAGTGTGTCTCTCAGTGTGTCTCTCAGTGTGTCTGTCAGTGTGTCTCTCAGTGTGTCTCTCAGTGTGTCTCTCAGTGTGTCTCTCAGTGTGTCTCTCAGTGTGTCTCTCAGTGTGTCTCTCAGTGTGTCTGCCAGTGTGTCTCTCAGTGTGTCTCTCAGTGTGTCTGTCAGTGCCTGCAACATCAGGTCATTTAGAACACAGAGATACAGACCAACTACAGAGAACACAGAGATAGAGTTTGTTTTGTGATGTTTGTAGCCTTGTTTTAAAGGCCGTTGAGGTGCTTTGGTACCATGAGGTGCAAGCATAGTCGTAGTACCCTTGAATGAGTGCTCCTGTTAGAGTCTTCAAGGTATTCTTGTTTACCAGAGAGGAGATCCGGTACAAGAATCTAGTTCGGTTATATTGTTCCGGTTATATTCCTCCACAACCACTTTCACATCCCACTGTCAGCTAAAGCGACTGGATCAAAAAAAAACCTCAGCACGGAACTAGGCAAAATCTGCATATGGCTCGCTGATAACAAACTATCATTACACATGGGCAAAACAGAGTCCATTCTCTTCGGTTCAAATAACAAACTCAGCAAGACCGACGGCTTCTCAGTTACAGTGGGTGACAATATTGTCACAAGGAAAGACGAAATTACCTACCTGGGTTCCATCCTAGAGGCAAATCTTTCCTGTGACAAAATGGCATCCAATGTAATAAAAAAAGTCAACCAACGAACTAGATTCTTGTACCGGATCTCCTCTCTGGTAAACAAGAATACCCTGAGGACTCTGGCAGGAGCACTCATTCAAGGGTACTATGACTATGCGTGCACCTCATGGTACCAAAGCACCTCAAAGGCGCTTAAAACAAAATTACAAACATCACAAAACAAACTGGTCAGACTACTACTTGACCTGAACCCCAGAACCCACCTCACCCCTGCCCACTTTGCCAACCTAGGATGGCTTAGAGTAGACGACAGAGTACAGCAACTTGCAATGGGCCTGGTCTACAAGATACACTATACGACCGGGGTGCCCATGTACATGTCAAAATACTTCCCAAAGGTCAGTGAATACCACAACCACTACACCAGAGGAAGCTCAACAAATCATGTTAAACCCAGATTCGGCTCAAACAAGGGACTAAACACGTTTCGCAATTATGCCACAACAATGTGGAACGCCCTACCCAAAGCTGTAAAGGAATGTGAATCCCTGCCCACATTCAAAACCGCCCTTAAAGAGCACCTACGGGAGGCTGCAATTCGAAACTGGCCACCGTAAATGCCCAAAATCCCCACCACCTCCTAATAGACAGTCTCCTCCCCACCGCATGTATATATTCCCTCCCCGCCGTATGTATATTCCCCTCCCACCCACCCACCCCCTCCTAATGTACAGTCCCCTCCCCATCATATGTATATACTCTGTCAGGATCTAGGGGTAACAGTACTGTATATTTGAATACCGCCTATGTCACAAATGTATCAGTACTAAATACCTGTATGTCCCTATGCCATAAATGTCATGTATGTTATGTATGTCATAAATGTCTATATGAATTGAAAATGGGGGACCCTGATGGAAACAAGACAAACGTCTTTCTCAGGTCTGCATCCCCTTAACAATTGTATGTATTGAGCCGTACTGTATTGTACCCATTCTGCAATCTGTTAAATAAAGTTTTCATTCATTCATTCATTCATCATCCAAAATGTCTATTCCTCAGGGTGAAAACCAACTAGCAAGCCAAAGCGGCATGGAAGTCAGCAGACCAACCACAGACCAAAGAAAAATAAAACGATACGATTAGCAATAAAAGACAAAAAGACAACACAATATTTCATGAAGAACAACAGTCCGTCGTCTTCCAATGAAACAGTTCAGCCGAGCTGTATATATAATATTTAGGTTTAGGGCGGCTAGGTGGTGCAGTGGGCAAGGCACTCACCACCAATGCTGGAGACGCTGGGTTCGAGCCCAGCTCTCCACATTGTTTTCAGTTTGGCTGGTCGTCCGTACTAATACAATTGGCAGTATTAGAGGGTGGGAAAACTGATGGGTGGGGATCGGACGTTGTGGACAGCGACTCCTACAGGTCGGTTGGTGCGCCTGCGCAGTAGAATCAGGAAGCGGAAAAAAAAAACTTGTTCCACGTGGACTGGTTGGTAATTGTTTTCCTCGAGGGTGTAATCACTTCATGCTGTGAGCAAATTGCAGTTTGTTTGTTTTTTTTCATTTTATCTCACAGAGCGTGGCTTTTAATTAAATGCAAAGCCTCCCCATGGCACACATACAGAATATCCTTTGATGCTTAAAAGAAAAAAGTATAGGGGCTAAATTAGCCCTATAAACTATGGGCATGTTACATAGCAAGTTTCTGGTATGGTAATGTAATGCAATTTTTGCTTTTGCTTTTGTGTTTTTTATGTCTTTTTATATGTCTTTTATACATGGTATATTTGTATAATTTGTATTTACTAACAGACTCTATTTTGATAGGTCTTTTCTTTTGTCATTGAGGACCAATAGACTCAGGCACACCTGCGCTGTGATGTCATTTCCTGCCAAATCATTAACCACCTGTGTGTAATTAACCACGTGTGTGTATATAACCATTATTTTGACTGCAAGTCCATTGCAAGCTATAACACTGAAGAAGGAATACATATTTCCGAAACATGTTTGTTTCAGGCTGCCATTAAATTTTGAACCTGAGAGTGCTGGTCTGGCTTCACTGCTTCTTTTATATAATACTTAATGGGATTTCAGCACCCAGTGTCGTATCTTGAGAGCGCGGTCTAACTTGACATTTGATTCATAGCTACCCTGGTAGCTTTTGAGACCAGCGGCTCCAATCCTTTTTTCTCTTTTTTTACATATTTAGCAGCTTACGCTGAAAAATGGAGAACAAAGGCTACGCTTATTCCAAAGTGGATAGCGACAGAATATGTCGCTTATTTCCAGTGCCAGAGAGTTCGGCACCCCCACCCAAAGGAAGAGAGGCACTGGCCTTGTCTCTTTCCAGACTACGGCAGAGAGAGACACGTACCCTGCTCCATGGTACGACCCTTACCAAATACTGGCAGGATGACATCATTCCGAGGGGCCTGCGTATCTCCAAGGAACCCACACTAGGAAGAGAATCTCCTGAATTTTGTGACAAGTGGTGTTCGATCCTCGACAAGTGCTCCATGGATCTAATGCTCTTGATTATTGATAACGAAGGCTCCAAATTAGCCAAGGTCAGAGCTGAACTTTCCTCGTTAGAGGCTGAAATCAAAACTGTTTTAACGCCTGACCAGCTGACCGAAATGCTCGAGTCAGTACACCAGAAGCTCGACAAGTACAAATTGGACATCGAACTGCACAAGAGAGCTAAGAGGAGAAGAGATGAACAAGACTACGCAACGCAAATGGTGTATCCATGGCTCCATCATCCCCACTCCAGGAACCGTAGGCAGAATTGGCAGCCTAGAGACCAACAACGGCATTCTGATTCTTCCTCCACAGCGGCGAGCTCAGACGAGACGCCCCCTCAAGGCAGATACCCTCTTCGAAGCCAGTCGAATTTTCGCGGAGAGCAGGACGCTCCTCTCCCTCCCAGACCGGCGAGGGATCCCGTAGGAAGACGAGGAGGAGCCAAAGAAAGAAATCCACGGTTCCGGTGATAAACATTGATTCTAACATTGATTCTAATATAGTAAACATTTCTGACGCACATTTGAGCGACCCACATCACAATATCCTCTCTAAAGGTTTATCGTTTGTCCCGGCTCGGAAAGCGGACTCCTTTACCACCAAAGTTGAGTTATTTAAGTTTTTTAGAAACATTAAGTTAAGAGCATTTTATGCCAGAGGTTTGGATAAGAGAACTCAATATGTTACTAATGAAAATGTGCCTATATGTGATGATGTTGATGAAAGGCCAGAAACAGAGCCGGATACCATTTGCTCCAAAAGAAAGGTATTTAAACCACGCAGCGTGTTTACCCCTCATCTCAACCCACCCTCAGTGGAGACATTCTGCAGATTGGTACAACTTGATGTCCTTAAATTATGTGAAACCAGTCACAAAGCCCACCTTTACCCTAATTTATTAGAATCAGAGTCAGCAGCTCTCAAGGATCTTATTAAGAACGATGATTTAATTTTTAGGAAAGCCGATAAAGGTTCCGGAATCGTGCTCCAAAATAAGAGTTTGTATGTATCCGAGATCAATAGACAATTGAACGATATTGAGGTTTATACCCTTTTAAATACAGACCCAGTATTTAAATTTTCCGCGGAAATTAAGACTACCCTTAAAAGCCTTAGATTGGCAGAGGTGATTACAGAAAATGAATTTAAGTTTATGTTCGTAGAGTACCCAGTTACGCCTATTATTTACACTTTACCGAAGATCCATAAGGATCTGGTTAACCCTCCTGGTCGACCGATCGTCTCTGGTATAGGTTCCGCTACAGAAAAAATCTCGCAATTTGTTGACTTGCATATTAAGGATTTGGCCTCTTCTCAGCGTGGTTATTTGAAAGACACTACTACATTTTTGAACAAACTTTCGACCTGTAATATTAGTCCCTTGGACTTATTAGTTACCATAGACGTAGTCAGTTTATACCCCAGCATTCCACATGCTGACGCGCTGGACGCACTGAGTTTTTATCTAAACTCGAGAGAGGAATTACTCCCCTCCACAGAAGCGCTAGTTAATCTAGCCGACCTAGTACTAACTCGGAATTATTTTAGATTCCAAGATAAATACTACTTGCAGAACAGAGGCCTCAGCATGGGCTCCCCAGCCGCTGTGAACCTAGCCAATCTGTACATGTCCAAGTATGAGTCTGACCACATTTTTAATAATAACCCGTTTGAGAAATTCGTCAAATCCTATATGAGATATATCGATGATATGTTCTTTATTTGGTCTGGTACATCGTCTGATCTTGATGCCTTCCTTGAGTACTTGAACACCTGCAGAGAAACTATAAAGTTTACATTAAAGTCTGATATACATACTTTACCTTTCCTAGATGTTTTGATCAAGAAAGCCCCGGATGGTATTTCTTTACATACAGAGGTCTTCAAAAAGGAGACAGACCGTAACTCATTCTTACATTATTCCAGTTACCACACTCCTGCCTTGAAAAATAGTCTACCTTTCAGCCAAATACTCCGTTATAGGAGAATTTGCGACACTGAAGATAGATTTACTGCACAAGCAGAAGTTCTAAGAAGCAGTTTTCATGACAGAGGCTATAGTGTCGATTTGACACGTAAAGCCCTGAATAAAACCAAGCTGATTGATAGGGCCTCGTTGTTTATCCCCAAAAAGAAAAAAGAAAACACAGACAAAGTATCTTTCGTGTCCACTTTTAGCCCCATTACGAAAGGCATACGGAGCATTGTCAATAAATATTGGCATATTCTACAGTCGGATCCAATAATAGGGACAGCGTTTCAACATTCGCCTAATTACTTTTATAAAAGACAAGCGAATTTATCCAACCTATTAGTTAAAACCGACTTGCCCGTAATGAAACCTACAAATTTTTTGTCTAATATCCCTGATGGAAATTTTCCATGTCAAGCCTGTGTACAGTGTCAAGGCATGATCAAAGAGAAATTTTACACGCACCCGAAAACGAACAAAAAAATACCTGTTAAAGGGCGTATCACGTGTAATTCAGCCAATCTGGTGTATCTACTAAAATGCCTGTGTGATTTTTCTTATGTGGGGAAGACAACCAGAGCCTTTAAAACAAGAATCAGTGAACATAAGTGTTCAGTGAGAAATTCAGATATAAAGTCGTCAGTAGCTAGACACTTTTCCAGGTGTAAACATACCGTTAACGATCTCAGATATATGGGACTTGAGTTAGTCCACAGGCCCGCGAGAGGGGGAGACAGACATAAGTTACTGTTACAACGGGAATGTTATTATATCCACCTGTTTGATTGCATAGAACCTAGAGGAATGAATAAAGAGAACGTTTTAACCTGTTTCCTTTAAGTACCTTTTATCTATATGGTTTAATCCAAGTGGTTGTTTCCTCCAAGAGGTATGTTTATCCTTTGATGCTTAAAAGAAAAAAGTATAGGGGCTAAATTAGCCCTATAAACTATGGGCATGTTACATAGCAAGTTTCTGGTATGGTAATGTAATGCAATTTTTGCTTTTGCTTTTGTGTTTTTTATGTCTTTTTATATGTCTTTTATACATGGTATATTTGTATAATTTGTATTTACTAACAGACTCTATTTTGATAGGTCTTTTCTTTTGTCATTGAGGACCAATAGACTCAGGCACACCTGCGCTGTGATGTAATTTCCTGCCAAATCATTAACCACCTGTGTGTAATTAACCACGTGTGTGTATATAACCATTATTTTGACTGCAAGTCCATTGCAAGCTATAACACTGAAGAAGGAATACATATTTCCGAAACATGTTTGTTTCAGGCTGCCATTAAATTTTGAACCTGAGAGTGCTGGTCTGGCTTCACTGCTTCTTTTATATAACACATACAGAATACAATGTAATATAACAACTCCCCTTCCACTTTCAAGTCAGTAAAGTCAATGGAATGGAAGTGGTTTAGGGATTTTCTCAGTTTTTTTAATATGTTTATATGTGTGTGTGTGTGTGTGTGTGTGTGTGTGTGTGTGTGTGTGTGTGTGTGTGTGTGTGTGTGTGTGTGTGTGTGTGTGTGTGTATGAGAGAGAGCGACAGAGAGAGAGAGAGACAGAGAGAGAGAGAGAGAGAGAGAGAGAGAGAGAGAGGGGGGGGGGAGAGAGAGAGAGAGAGGGGGGGGGGAGAGAGAGAGAGAGAGGGGGGGGGGGGAGAGAGAGATGGAGAGAGAAAGAGATAGAGAGAGAGATGGAGAGAGAAACAGAGTGAGAGTGACAGAGCGAGTGAACAAACTAATTTAAAACCCAATAGCCATCATTTGCTGCTCGCTGAGTGAATTTCCTCGTCACGCTCATGAGCTCAGAGATGAGATCAAGAATACCACCAACCTGGTTGTGTGGCAATAAAGGAAACTTGAACTTGAACTTGAACGCTCATGAGCTCAGGTCTGGAGGTGAAGGGGTTCATGGAGAGGGTTTCATGTGTTTCAGGTCTGGAGGTGAAGGAGTTCATGGAGAGGGTTTCATGTGTTTCAGGTCTGGAGGTGAAGGAGTTCATGGAGAGGGTTTTACATTTACATTTACATTTAGTCATTTAGCTGACGCTTTTATCCAAAGCGACTTACAAGTTCTGTACGACAAGCCATCAGGAAGAGCACAACTCTATCAGCTGAGTAACAATGTTCATCAAAGTGTTGAGTGCTACAGTGTAGGTTAGTTTATTAGGACAAGTGCATGACAGTATGGTTAGTTAGGGTTAGTTTTTTTTTTTTTTTTTTTTTTTTTTTTTTTTTATTCAGATAATGGTTGAAGAAGTGCGTCTTTAGTCGACGGGGAAAGATTGGACGTGTTTCGGCTGTCCTAACTGGGGTGGGTAGTTCATTCCACCATTGTGGGGCAAGGACTGAGAATAGGCGACTTCTCTTTGATGACCCTCCCGGAGCTTGGATAGGAGTAGGTCTGAGGCGGCCAGAAGATGCAGAGCGTAGGGGTCTTGAGGGTGTGTAGTTAGAGACCATTGACCGGAGGTAGGCGGGAGCAGTTCCCTTTGCCGCACGGTATGCTAGGTCGAGGGCCTTGAAGCGGATTCGTGCAGCAATGGGGAGCCAGTGCAGGTCCCTAAGAAGTGGGGTGACATGGGCCGACTTCGGTAGGTTTGAGATCAGGCGGGCCGCTGCGTTCTGAATGAGTTGAAGAGGCTTAGTGGCAGTGGCCAGGAGGCCAGCGAGCAGTGCGTTGCAGTAGTCGAGGCGGGAGATGACTGTTGATTGGACGAGGAGTTGGGTGGCTTCTTTTGTCAGGAAGGGGCGTATCCTTCTGACGTTGCTCAGGAGGAATCGGCAGGTTCTGGTTGTCGCTGCGATGTGAGCAGAGAAGTTCAACTGGTCGTCGAGGACAACACCAAGGTTCTTGGCGGTCGGGGACGCGGTCACAGCTGCATTCTCGACTGTGATGGAAAGGTCGGTCAGGGGGGAGGATTTGGCCGGCAGGTGGAGCAATTCTGTTTTGCTTAGGTTCAGTTTGAGGTGGTTGGTCGTCATCCAGGCGGAGATGTCGGACAGACAGGCCGAGATCCGCTCAGAGACGTGGATATCTGAGGGAGGGAAGGAGAGGAAGAGTTGAGTATCGTCGGCATAACAGTGGTAGGAGAAGCCATGAGACGTGATAATGTTACCCAGTGATTTAGTGTAGAGGGAGAAGAGAAGGGGTCCTAAAACCGAGCCCTGGGGGACACCCGTCCGCAGGGGGCGGGTGGCCGACAGGGTCCCTCTCCATGACACTTGGTAGGAGCGGTCATTGAGGTATGATGACAACCATGTCAGCGCAGAGCCAGCCACTCCCATTCCTGCGAGGGCCGCGAGGAGGATCTGGTGGTTGACTGTGTCGAAGGCTGCAGATAGATCTAGGAGAATCAGGACAGAGGAGAGGCCTTTCGCTTTTGCTAAGTGAAGTGCCTCTGTGACCGCAATGAGGGCTGTCTCTGTGGAGTGACCAGTCCTGAAGCCTGACTGATTAGGGTCTAGGAGGTCATTCTGTAAGAGATAAGCAGTAAGTTGGTTGGATACAGCACGTTCAAGTGTTTTAGAAAGGAAGGAGAGAAGAGAGACAGGACGGTAGTTGCCTATGACGGTAGGGTTCAGGGATGGTTTTTTTATGAGGGGCGTGACTCTGGCTTGGGTTTCATGTGTTTCAGGTCTGGAGGTGAAGGAGTTCATGGAGAGGGTTTCATGTGTTTCAGGTCTGGAGGTGAAGGGGTTCATGGAGAGGGTTTCATGTGTTTCAGGTCTGGAGGTGAAGGGGTTCATGGAGAGGGTTTCATGTGTTTCAGGTCTGGAGGTGAAGGAGTTCATGGAGAGGGTTTCATGTGTTTCAGGTCTGGAGGTGAAGGAGTTCATGGAGAGGGTTTCATGTGTTTCAGGTCTGGAGGTGAAGGAGTTCATGGTGAGGGTTTCATATGTTTCAGGTCTGGAGGTGAAGGAGTTCATGGAGAGGGTTTCATGTGTTTCAGGTCTGGAGGTGAAGGGGTTCGTGGAGAGGGTTTCATGTGTTTCAGGTCTGGAGGTGAAGGGGTTCATGGAGAGGGTTTCATGTGTTTCAGGTCTGGAGGTGAAGGAGTTCATGGAGAGGGTTTCATGTGTTTCAGGTCTGGAGGTGAAGGAGTTCATGGTGAGGGCTTCATGTGTTTCAGGTCTGGAGGTGAAGGAGTTCATGGAGAGGGTTTCATGTGTTTCAGGTCTGGAGGTGAAGGAGTTCATGGTGAGGGTTTCATGTGTTTCAGGTCTGGAGGTGAAGGAGTTCATGGAGAGGGTTTCATGTGTTTCAGGTCTGGAGGTGAAGGGGTTCGTGGAGAGGGTTTCATGTGTTTCAGGTCTGGAGGTGAAGGGGTTCATGGAGAGGGTTTCATGTGTTTCAGGTCTGGAGGTGAAGGAGTTCATGGAGAGGGTTTCATGTGTTTCAGGTCTGGAGGTGAAGGAGTTCATGGAGAGGGTTTCATGTGTTTCAGGTCTGGAGGTGAAGGAGTTCATGGAGACTCCGCTCAGCTGCCCTCGTTCTCATCACTGTCTCCCCCGTGAAAGGAGCCCCGCCGTGCAGAACCAAGAATCTTGTTTGTTTGTCTTCTCTGTGTGGTGAGTAAGCGCTTAGCTAAATTGCTAGAATGTGCAAATGTCCTTGGTAAATAAAAGTGATTCTGATGCCCCAGACAATAGCTGTAGGTGGAAAATAGCGGGAATGATCCTTTAACGTGGAAGTCACTCAAAATTACGGTACACGGTTAAAGCTGCAGAGCCTGCGATTAGAGAGAGAGGGGGGTATTTTTGTTTATCTCTGAGTGACAGGTTTGTATGTGTGTTTATACAACGGCATGCAAATTTCTCGATTCTGATTGGCCATTCACACGTCTTTATTGGCAACAATCCACGGTCCTGGGCTCAGGACCCGCCCACAACCGAATCACATAACCCTCCCCGGCTCACTCCGGGAGAAAACAAGATCGCGGACAACAAATGGTTATGTTGAAAGCACCATAACGACTAAATATGAAGCGATTCTGTCAAGGGGAATGTGTTAGTCCTTTAAACAATGTTGGATGATGTAATTGATGGGTCTTGAGGCAATCTAGAACAAAAGAAAAATCGCGGTTTGATTGATAGATTAATTGATTGATTTAAATTTCTACTTCCTTCTTTCTACTGACTGCAGCGTTCTCTCTCACACTGTCCGACGCTGGCGTACCCACAAACACACACACACACACACACATACACACACACACACACACACACACACATACACACACACACGCACGCACACACACACACACACTGTGACACACACACACACACACACACGCACACACACACACACACACACACACACTCCTGTCTGCAACAGCGGGGGAGTCAGACTGAGAGAGAAGCAGCGCTGTTTTAAGTGAGCATGAGTCTATTGAATTGATTGATTGGTTGATTGCTAATTTTATTACTGTACCCCTGGTTTCCAACTGGTTAAGTTTAGGCTAAAAGAAATAAATAAAAAAATAGGGCGAAGAAAACGTTTTTTTCCTATAGGGCAAAGAAAACGTTTTAATTTGTTTTACCTACTTTATATAGAAGCATCTATGAATGAAGTTCTATGGAAAGTAGGTCTGCATTCCCTTAACAATTGTGTGTATTGAGCCGTACTGTATTGTACCCATTCTGCATCTGGTAATAAAATTTTCAATCAATCATTCCAATAATACACAGTTGGATGTGTTAGTTGGTTGGATGCACTTCAAGCTGCTTCCACATGAGGCAACTTCTCTCAATCATTCCAATAATACACAGTTGGATGTGTTAGTTTGGTTGGATGCACTTCAAGCTGCTTCCACATGGAGGCAACTTGTCTTTTTTGTAGTTGTGGGAACTACTTTTTCTGGCGGATGGTTTTTTCAATAAATCTTCGATTAATGTGTGTTTATTGTATAGAACTAAGGTTGGATGAATCTGGCAGTTGTATAAAAGCTTTACACCACGTGCAGTCGTGGTTTGTGACCAATAAACCATGCCTAGGGGGGTCTAACGACCACCCCTAGGCATGGTTTATTGGTCACAAACCACTCCTGCGTGTGATGTAATGCTTAAGTATGAGAGAGAGAGACAGATTTTATTTGTGTTTAACTGAGTGACAAGTTTGTATATGTGTGTATGAGAGAGAGTAAATATATTTACTTATTGTATATCAGCAAAAGTATTTTAGTCTCTCACCACCCACCCACCCTAATAAAAACACAGATATACTGTGATGATGATTTGTTTTAACATTTAACCTCTTAACTGGCGCCCAGAAAAGTCTGAAACGGCAATCGACAGGCAACAAATAGGGCTTTACTTCAATATATATATTGTATTAAAAAATATACACACCCGAGCCGCTAGAGGTCGCCAAACTGCCGTGTCACGCCGGTGGGCAAATCGTCCTCAAAACGTCCCTGGGTCGGTGCCAGTTAAGAGGTTTTTTTTTTGATTTTCTTTTTATTGGTCTTTTTCCCCCTCCATTTTCCTCCAATTTTCTCCCATCCCAATGTTAGTCGTATGCCAATTCCCAGTCCCTTCCTGGTCGCTGCGCACTTACCCCCCACAGTCAGATCATCTGGGAGAGTGGAGGCTACCACGTGCTTCCTCCGACACACGTCCAGCCAATCACCGCTTCTTTTCACCTGGCAGCGCGGATTCTCATCGAGAGGGCGTAGCGTGTGGGAGGACCACACTATCCCCCTCGAGTCCTATCCGCGCTTAGCAGGCGCCCCGACCGAACTGTAGGAGTCGCTGTTTACAACGACCCGGACCCACCCCGCCAGCTTCTCCCACCCTCTAATACAGCCAATTGTATTAGTGCAGACGGCCAGCCAAGCTGGTGACAGCCCCGGAGCTGTGAGCTGGATTCGCCTGTTCGCTGGTGACGAACGCAATCTCCGCTCGGCCACCTAACCGCCGCCAGTTAAGAGGTTTTAACAGTTATGGTTAAGATTAGGGATGTCCGATATTATCGGCCGATATTGGCATTAAAATGTGATATCGGAAATTATCGGTTTTACAAAAACAAACTCCCTGGTTTACGGAGGAAACGCGCTCCTTTAAAAGGCTTGTCGCAAACTTGAACATAAATGGCGTTCGACCAAACTCGAAGTATTCCACCTTGCCTGGAATGATAGTTTACGTAACTACAAAAAGGCACTCTCACTTGCCAAAACCTCATATTTTTCCAGGCTCATTAATGAAAACAAAAACAACTCAAAGTTTCTGTTTGACACAGTTGCAAAACGTACTCAGAAACAACCAAGTGCCCTAAACCATGCGTTCTCGGCTAACGAATTCATTAAATTCTTTACCAAGAAAATTGACCTCATTAGAGATGAAATTGTTGCCTTACTCAACAATCAGAGTCCCTCCCAACCTCTGATGGGCCTTCCCCCTGACTTTGAATCCAGCCATACGCTATGCTGCCTTGCAAACGTCTCATTTAGTGCCCTCTCTAAATTTGTTGGCGCGGCTAAACCCTCAACCTGTCTGTTTGACCCTCTTCCAGCAACTCTCATCAAAAAACTCTTCCCAACTCTAGGCCCTGCCCTACTCAATATCTTCAACACCTCCTTGTCTACTGGCGTGGTGCCCCTGGCCTTTAAATCAGCCGTCATTAAACCACTACTTAAAAAACCGAACCTCGACCCTCTAATCTTGAAAAATTACAGACCCATCTCCAAGCTTCCGTTCCTATCCAAAGTGTTAGAACGGATCGTCGCAACACAACTTACTGACCATTTATCAAACAATAATCTTAATGAATCTTTTCAATCTGGCTTTAGAGCCTTACACTCCACCGAAACGGCGGTTACCAAAGTCACAAATGACTTACTGCTCTCTCTTGACTCAAACCTCACTTATATCGTCGTTTTAGAAGAAATTGCCGGTGTATTGAGCGAAAGTGGAAGTCCACTCAGCTTAATGTACACCGTCTTCATTTTAAGCAACTTTTAACTGATTTTAACAGTATGGTTAAGGATGCCAGAGCTGCCTATTTCACAAACTTAATCTCATCTAGCAATCTAAACCCCAAAGTCCTATTCGACACCATTAATACCATTGTCAGTCCACAAACCCCTGTCACACCTGTGTTATCTGATAAGGACTGTCATGATTTTCTCCTATTTTTTGTAAATAAGGTTGCAAATGTCAGGGCAGGTATTACACCCTCCACCTCAATCCAACCGTTATCTCCCAACAGTCAGTCTACTCTAAATTCCTTCTCACCCATTTCCCTCAACGACCTAACAGAGCTAGTGAGAAGCACAAAAACCTCCTCTAGCCCATTAGACACCATCCCAACCTCTCTACTAAAGGACGTTTTCAGCACTATTGGTCCCAGTCTGCTTTCCATCATAAATCTCTCTTTGGTCTCTGGTCAGGTCCCCGCCTACTTCAAACAGGCAATCGTTCAGCCGCTTTTAAAAAAGCCAAGTCTGGACGCCTTGTTACCAAGTAACTATCGGCCCATCTCCAAATTATCATTTATGTCCAAGATTTTAGAAAAGATTGTTGCCAACCAGCTTATATCCATTTTAAATGAACACCACATTCTCGACAAATTCCAGTCGGGTTTTCGTAAGCAACACTCCACGGAAACTGCACTTTTAAAAGTATCCAATGATCTAATGATGTCCGCCGACTCAGGTAGATGCTCCATTTTAGTGCTACTGGATCTCAGTGTTGCATTTGACACTGTGGATCACAACATTCTGTTAAATAGGCTCAGTGATTGGGTGGGTGTCACAGGGAGTGCACATGAGTGGTTTGAGTCCTATCTCTCAGGTAGATGTTTCTCAGTCGGAGTAGGCCCCCATGTGTCTGAGTCTGTTACCCTTTCCTGTGGGGTCCCCCAGGGCTCGGTACTTGGTCCGATTTTATTTTCACTATATTTGCTCCCATTAGGACACATTATTAACACTTTTAAAGGCATCTCCTACCACCTTTATGCGGATGATATCCAGCTGTATTGCTCTTTTAACCCTGATTGCCCTGATGATTTTAATTCTAATTTTATTGTTTTAAATGAATGTCTGTCGGCCATTAAGGCCTGGTTAGCTAGCAACTTCCTCCAGCTAAATGAGGCCAAAACCGAGGTGCTCATCGTGGCCTCTGATGGCGTTGCATCTAGGGTGGCTGGTTGCCTTGGGCCCCTAGAAACTAATGTGAGCCCCAACCTCAGGAACCTTGGGGTAAACTTTGATCAGACTATGCATCTCGACACCCATATCAAGTCGGTGACCCGCACCTGTTTTTTCCATCTCAGGAATATTGCTAAACTCAGGTCGATGGTTTCCCACTCTGACCTAGAGTTGATCATCCATGCCTTTGTTTCTTCTCGTCTAGACTACTGCAATTCGGTTCTCACCTGCCTCAATAAATCATCCATAGACCGCCTCCAGTTCATCCAAAATACTGCTGCAAGACTGCTGACCAGATCAAGCAGAAGGTGTCACATTAATCCAGTTCTGGCCTCCTTGCACTGGCTTCCTATACATTTTAGAATTCATTTCAAAGTCCTGGTGCTCACTTTCAGAGCTCTGCACGGCCAGGCACCAGAATATTTAACTGACCTGCTGGAACCATATGTGCCCAGCAGGACCTTGAGGACAGCTGACCAGGATCTGTTGGTCATTCCGCGCACCAGGCTGATCACCAAAGGTGACAGAGCCTTTCAGTCTGTAGCGCCTAGACTCTGGAATGCCCTTCCTCGTGGCCTAAGAGCTGTATCGTCTGTTGAAATTTTTAAAAATCAGCTAAAAACATTACTGTTTAAACAGGCCTTTGGGTAATGTTTGAGCTTCTCCTTCAGGTATAGAATATGTCTTTTGTTTTGTTTTGTTTATCTGTGATGCATTGTGTTTTGTTCTATCTTATCTCTTGAATGGTTTCTTGCTTTTTATTTTAATTTTATTTTATTTCTGCTGTATGTAAAGCACTTTGTGAGCTGTCTCTGTGAAAAGTGCTATATAAATAAACTTTACTTACTTACTTACTATATAAAACCTCTTATTGCTTGATCTCAGTGCAGCCTTTGACACTATCGATCACTCGATTCTTCTAGGTCGGCTTGAGAATCATGTTGGCATTCGGGGTCACGCACTAGCTTGGTTTAAATTAGGGATGCTCGATATTGGCTTTTTTACCGATACCAATATACCGATATTGTCCAACTCTTAATTTCCGATACCGATATCAACCAATATCAACCGATACCGATATATGCAGGGTTTCCCCCCCCCCCCAAAAATATGAATAATTTCAGGTAATTAACATTACATATCTCTTGTTGTGGAATTAACACAACATTATGCATACTTTTGACAATAAATAAAATCAGAATTTGTTCTTAATTGCTTGCCTGGGTAAATAAAGAAAAGTAAAAAAAAATAAAGAAATGTGTTTTTGAAAACCGATACCGATATTTTCCGATATCACATTTTAATGCCGATATCGGCCGATAATATCGGTAGGCCGATAATATCGGACATCCCTAGTTTAAATCCTATTTAACTGATAGAACACACTGCGTGGTCTATAATGATTTAACATCTGAGACCCTCCCAGTGCAATGTGGTGTCCCACAAGGCTCTGTCCTGGGCTCTTTGCTATTTTCGATTTACATGCTACCCCTCGGCAATATCATACGCAAATTTGGCATAAACTTTCATTTTTACGCTGATGACACCCAATTATATATACCTATTAACTTAAGCCAAACGATTCCTCCCAATTACAAAACCTTGAGACCTGCTTGCTTGCCGTCAAAAAGTGGATGTCGCAAAACGTTCTACTCCTTAATGCAGATAAAACTCTGAGTCATTTTTGATTCCTCCCTCTCATTTAATGCATATATAAAAAATGTCACCAAAATTGCCTTCTTCCATCTTCGTAATATAGCAAAAATTCGCCCCATTTTAACCCTGGCTGATGCTGAAACCCTGATTCATGCTTTTGTCTCATCACGTCTGGACTACTGTAATGCACTTTTTTCAGGCCTACCTAATTCAAGCATCAAAAATCTTCAACTCGTGCAAAATGCGGCTGCACGGATACTAACTAGAACTAGAAAATTTGATCACATCACACCAGTTTTGTCCGCCCTACACTGGCTTCCTATTCAAGCCCGATCTGACTTTAAAGTGCTACCCCTCACCTACAAAATTTTAAATGGGCTTGCACCGCTCTATCTATCCGATCTCATCTCCCGATACTCGCCCGCTCGTGCTCTGCGCTCACAAAATGCGGGGCTTCTATCGATTCCTAGGGTTAAAAATAAATCCGCCGGCCACAGAGCCTTTGTCTACCGCGCTCCCTACCTGTGGAACAAATTACCTGCCGTCGTCAGGGGCGCCTGCTCTGTCGAAGCTTTTAAATCCCTGCTTAAGACTAGGGATGTCCGGCCTACCGATATTATCGGCCGATATCGGCATTAAAATGTGATATCGGAAAATATCGGTATCTGAAATTAAGAGTTGGACAATATCGGTATATCGGTATCGGTAAAAAAGCCAATATCGAGCATCCCTACTTAAGACCCATATTTTCTCTCTCTCCTTCAACCTACCCTGATCTCACCTGGTCGGGGACTGACCTTTAGATTAATCTGTCTAGTTTAGTTAGGATGTCTATTTTCCCCCATGTCTGCTTTTCTGCAGCACTACAAACATGGGAACTCTCTAACCCCCCCCCCAGCCCCCCCCCACCCCCCCCCCCCCCCCCGTCCCGTCCCACCCACCCCCCCCCCCCCCCATCTCTCTGAGTGCCTGTCTCGTAGTGCTGACCAAGGTGATGGATGCCTCGGGGTCTTGGCCAAGATTGCAGTGACTGCTCTACATGCACCACAGAGGCCATGGATCAGCTCCTTACCGTCTTCTGTCCGTGGTCTGTCAACATGGTTTGTGGTCTGTCAACGTGGTTTCATTGCTGGGTTAAGTACTTCTATTCTATTCACATAATATGCTTACTTCATATATCTATTCTATTCACATATATGCTTACCACTTGTATCTATTGCTATGTCCGCCCACTACAATCACGCGAGCTGTCTAATGCCTGTCCCGTCTCCCTGTCTCCCTGTGAGTTGCTGTCCCAGAGTGTTGACCGGAGTGTCGGACGTCCCGTGATGAAGACCGGGAGGATGCGACCCTCTTAAAATGTGATATCAGAAAATATCGGTATCGGAAATTAAGAGTTGGACAATATCGGTATATCAGTATCGGTAAAAAAGCCAATATCGAGCATCCCTACTTAAGACCCATATATTCTTAAAAACCAGGCTTACTCATGTGTAAAATGCTTACAGTAGATTCTCTATTTTCATTGCTGTTAACATGACTGTTGTATGTAATCCTTTGTACAGACATATGTTAATGTGCTCTGAATAATCCTTGTATGAGAAAGCAAACTTCTAATTCACTCTGAGCCGCAGAGGCAAATAAACAAGTTTGAACCATAGTTCCTCTTTTGTCTGGCTGCACAAGCTTATTTCTCATCTGACTAAGTCAGATGAGGAGACCATTTGAATCATTGATGACCTTCTTTCCTCCTTCCAGATAGCAATCGCATTGTACTGTAAAATAACCTTAGATATTGAGTAAGAATATACCACACATGTTTTAAGGTTGACAACATGGTTGATATGTACATGTTTTTCCTGTGGTTGACAACATGGTTGATATGTACATGTTTTTCCTGTGGATGACAACATGGTTGATATGTACATGTTTTTCCTGTGGTTGACAACATGGTTGATATGTACATGTTTTTCCTGTGGTTGACAACATGGTTGATATGTACATGTTTTTCCTGTGGTTGACAACATGGTTGATGTTACGAAGGATCAGATTAAACCGAATATATATATTTATTTATTGATATATATTGAATAGTATTTGTATATCGTTTGATATCCCTTGTATATTCCTTGTACATATACACGGAATATCCCTTTAGCCTACTATAGCCCATAATAGTTCATTCTCTTATTGGACAAAAGGACCAGGCACCAGGGGACCAGCCCCTGGCGTCAAGTTCAAAGGTACCGACGAGACATGTCCGTACTAGCCCCGGCTCCGCTCAGGGATACGGCTACCGAAATGAGAGTGGCACTATTTGTTCACCGTGCATATAAATATGGCGCAAGTAAATGTAGAAATCCCTTAGTCCTTTACCCTTCTTCCAACTTAGTTTGAACCATAGTTCCTCTTTTGTCTGGCTGCACAAGCTTATTTCTCATCTGACTAAGTCAGATGAGGAGACCATTTGAATCATTGATGACCTTCTTTCCTCCTTCCAGATAGCAATCGCATTGTACTGTAAAATAACCTTAGATATTGAGTAAGAATATACCACACATGTTTTAAGGTTGACAACATGGTTGATATGTACATGTTTTTCTTGTGGTTGACAACATGGTTGATATGTACATGTTTTTCCTGTGGTTGACAACATGGTTGATATGTAAATGTTTTTCCTGTGGTTGACAACATGGTTGGTACATGTTTTAAGGGTGACAACATGGTTGGTACATGTTTTAAGGTTGACAACATGGTTGATATGTACATGTTTTTCCTGTGGTTGACAACATGGTTGATATGTACATGTTTTAAGATTGACAACATGGTTGATATGTACATGTTTTAAGATTGACAACATGGTTGATATGTACATGTTTTAAGGTTGACAACGTGGTTGATATGTACATGTTTTAAGGTTGACAACATGGTTGATATGTACATGTTTTTCCTGTGGTTGACAACATGGTTGATATGTACATGTTTTTCCTGTGGATGACAACATGGTTGATATGTACATGTTTTTCCTGTGGTTGACAACATGGTTGATATGTACATGTTTTTCCTGTGGTTGACAACATGGTTGATATGTACATGTTTTTCCTGTGGTTGACAACATGGTTGATGTTACGAAGGATCAGATTAAACCGAATATATATATTTATTTATTGATATATATTGAATAGTATTTGTATATCGTTTGATATCCCTTGTATATTCCTTGTACATATACACGGAATATCCCTTTAGCCTACTATAGCCCATAATAGTTCATTCTCTTATTGGACAAAAGGACCAGGCACCAGGGGACCAGCCCCTGGCGTCAAGTTCAAAGGTACCGACGAGACATGTCCGTACTAGCCCCGGCTCCGCTCAGGGATACGGCTACCGAAATGAGAGTGGCACTATTTGTTCACCGTGCATATAAATATGGCGCAAGTAAATGTAGAAATCCCTTAGTCCTTTACCCTTCTTCCAACTTAGTAACAGAACGTGAAGCCTCACCCACGATACCACGTGCGGTGTAGTATGGCCTGTTTGGCCTTAGAATAGCATTGAGACCTCGTGCGAATTAATAGCTGAATTGTCAGAGTTTGGCACTGTACCGTCGAGTGCGACGTATTTCTATTAAGTAATAATAGTCTATCGTGTATGGTGCATCGTGCGGTTAGAGTTCTAAAGTGACCAGCATCTCCAACGCTTCCTCGTGTTATCTAGAGTCTTAACCAGGCTGGGCCGACCACATGGTGCCTTCATCCGAGGAGATCTAGACGAGGACCGAGGGACATGTACACTGGATTACCTACCCGACGACTGCTGAGCCCTATGCGGCTGGAATATATTTGCTTTGGTACTGTGATTTGTGGAGCGGATAATCGCCGACGCCTGTGAGTGTTGGATTTACCCCCGAGAGGAGTCAAGTTGAGTCGGCGCTCAGAGAGACTGAGGTCGCCTAGCTTCTTCTTCATTGTGGAGCTACAGCCTACAAGAGAACCAAGGTGTATTCATCTGCGGATCAAGAGTCTACTGCACTGTCTTCTGTACTTGAAGTCTCCCTAGATATCGTTGACCAGACGGTCTACTACTGACGGCTCTCCTACCCCCCCTACCGGCTTACAACCGGGAGGACCCCTTCCAGAATATCCCGCTATATCATTAAGTGTACCATAGATCTAATTCCCTAAGAGACAGGTTGTATACTTGCTTCCTGCGTAACCAGAGATTGGACATTCAGTGTTGATTTGCCTACGAGTACTCATTTGCCTTACAAGTGCATTCAAATCATAAATGTAATGGTAAATATCATATGTACCTTTTGCTATATTAAATATTTGATTATTACCTTTGTCTGGAACTGATTTCATTATGGGAAAGTGTTCATCATATTTAGATATCGTGTACTGTATGGCCAGTAGTTAAAGTACATAAAGCGGTAGTGGTTTAATGATACCATACTTATCAATACAGTCAGGGAATTGTACCCCTCAGTTACAATTGGTCCTTCGAGCCGGAGGGTAATTAGTGTAATATTAATATAGTGGTATTAATATTGAAATGGCCTATGATGAACACTCCACGAAACGGTCCTCCTAAAGTAGAACGCCCGCAGCGTAGACGGCAGCCACCTCAGTACTTAGAGGATTACGCTGCCAGTATACTACCTAGCCTTCTACAAACGGTAAATGCGGTAAAAGTAGAAAGTAAAATTATGTCCGACCCTATCAACCAGGATACCCCGACCACAGAGGCCCTAGTGGGTTCTAATGTAACTGACCAAGCTCACGGTGGGGACCAGGAGGGAACTGACACGACTTTACCCCCCGCCAAGACCGAAGAAGTAGTCCCCGAAGAGCTCCGGGAGGAAGACAACCCTCCAGAGATGGAACTCTGCACGGAACAAGATGAGGAGAGCGCCGAGGAGATAGAGCTCCAGGACTCCCCGCAGGGGAACGCATCCCCAACGAGTACTGCCAGGAGCGGATCACCTCAACCAGCGTCTTCCCCCAGCGCGGCGGACCAGATGCTGGCACAGGCGTTCCTCGCCAGCCTAGCAGCCTCTACGGAGCGCGATCGACTCCAAGCACAGACGCTTAGCGAGCGCGAACAACTCCAAGCACAGACGCTTAGCGAGCGCGAACAACTCCAAGCACAGATGCTTAGCGAGCGCGAACATTCTACCATTGAAAGAGAACGCCTCCAAGCGCAGCAACGGAGCGACGAAGAGCGCATACGTCTGGAGATGAGACGCCTTCAGGCGGAAGAGAATATGGCAAGAGACCGGGCCGACACCCAGCGTGCCGCTGCCGGTGCTCAAAGAGAAGCAGATCTCACCAAGCGCGAAGCCGAGCGCGACAGACTACAAGCGCAGCTAATGGAGCAGCTGATCACCAGGGCAACACCCCCTCCCTCCACAAGGGGTTCCAGGGCCTCGTCAAGACACGGGTCAAGGGCACCCTCCCCTAACCGATTAAGCGACCCTGAGCCCGACCACCAGAGAGAGTCTATACCCCCCTCCGAACTCCTTCCCCGACTGGTCCCAGTGAGACCCAGCTACAAGGAAGGAACGGCGTACACCGCGGAGAGGCTAAATAGACGACTACAGGATCTAGATGACCTGACAGAGGAAGAAGAGGGAGAAGAGGAGAGTCAAGCCCGACAGCAGCACATTACTCCACAGGACCAGGAGGTCCAGTACAGCCCAGGCTATACCCTCGCGGCTCTGCGCTACAGACCCCCGACTCTATTCACGGGTGAGCATGACGCACGACCAGTCCCGAGGAATAGTACCTGGACCAGCGGGCCATGGTACCCTGCCGGTACCAGCCCACCGAGAGGCGTAAGAGGAGACTCGCCCAGGAGGCCTCTCTTCCAACGCTCGCCGATGTGCCAACCATCCACGGCGTCATACATTGGCACACCGACGTTTCCAGACTTCACCCATGAGAACCGAGCACAGTACACGGAGCTACGGATGTGCTTAGAGACAATGATGGTGGATGTAGCTGATGAACGCCACAAGTATGCTATCCTATTGAAGCACCTGAAAGTGCCCAGAGCGCACAACATAGCGCTGGCCTATGCCACCTCTACTACCCCATACACAGCGGCTCTAGCAGCACTAGACCAAAGATATGGACGTATATGGGATTACGTAATACAAGAGATAAGGCATATTGACCGCCTACCCCCAGCAACAGACAATCGCTCACTAGACGACCTGTCTATCAAAGTACAATCCCTGGTAGGGATGCTGGGGGCGCAACGAGAAAAGGGTATGCACGAACTATACGCAAACTCGAACGTCGAGAGGATTTTAGAGAAGCTGCCGCCCGCCCGACAGGAGCGCTTCAGGCGGCAAAGAGACCACCGTGATCCTAACGGTCCCGAGCCATCCCTCCTAGACCTAGCCGACTTCCTGGCGAGAGAAGTCAGCAGCCTACGGTTGGATACGTTCGTGCGGAGCACACCAAGCTCCAGAGAGGGACCTAGGAGAGCAAACGATGGCCGAAGATCGGTGACTGTCATGCACCAATCAGAATCAGTACCGAGCAGCAAGAACCACAGTACCCCCTCGATGAAAGAGAAGTGGAAGATGGTGTGCCCGTACTGCGAAAAGGAACACTGGTTGTCACAATGTGACCTGTTCAAGAAGATGACCGCTGAAGAAGTGAGTCAATGGATAAAGTCCAACAGGCGCTGTTACCGATGTGCGCGCAGTCACATGGCAGCCGAGTGCCGCCTCAAGAAGAGGTGTAGTCGGTGTGACGGAGCCCACCTAGATGTCCTACACGACAGTAACAGAAGAAAGCCTGCACCATCCAGCAGCACAAAGGCAAGTGTTATGTACATTGACCCCGCTAGCAGCAGCGGCGCCCAGGTGCTCTTAAAGGTGGTCCGCGTAACACTGAGTTACCAAGATAAGGTCATGGACACTTACGCCGTCCTTGATGACGGGTCAGAGAAGACCCTTCTCCTCGCGTCCGCTGCGGCCCAGCTGGGGCTGCGGGGGAGCGAGAACCAGATGACGATTCGGACAATAAGAAGAGATCTAAAGACGATAAAGGGCGAGAATGTCTCCTTCACTATCGCAGCAAGCGGGCAGCCAGAGAGACGGTATAGGATTACTAATGCTTTCACCAGCCAAGAAATAGGACTATCGCAGTACACCTACCCCATCGCCAAGCTGATGGATAAATATGTGCACCTGCGTCAACTCCCTATACCGCTCATAGACGGTGCCACCCCGACCCTGCTGATAGGCTCCGACCATGCAGACCTCATAGTCCCGATAGACCGGGTCCATACAGGACCCAGAGGTTGTCCTGCAGCAGTCGAGACCCGCCTAGGATGGACATTACAAGGCCCCCTCGCCAAGTCTCTTAACCGAACAGCAGCCACTAGCTGCCTCCACTCCAGAGCGACAGAAGAAGACACCACACTCCTGCAGCATGTCGAGAGGCTATGGACACTAGAGACAATGCCCTTTAAGAACGAAAAGAAAGACATTCGTTCTAAGGAAGATATTTACGCTATAGCCCTCCTCGAGCAAGGGACAAAGAGAGTCACAGTCAACGGAGTGATGAGATACGCAACTCCACTCCTGAGGCGAGAGGGAATGCCCACCTTTCACGCCACAAAAGAGGCGACGGAGCGGTATCTATTGAACACAGAGCGGCGCCTAGCCAAAGACCCCGCTCAAGAGGCTGTGTACCGCGCTGAGATTAACAAGCTAATCACAGCGGGACACATAAAGAAAATTGACATTAAAGAGGCCGATCAGACGACCGAATCATGGTACGTGCCGCACCACAAAGTCCACCACAACGGCAAGGATCGTATTGTGTTTAACTGCAGCTACCAGATCGGATCACAAAATCTGAATAAAGAGCTCTTGCCCGGCCCAACACTCGGCCCCTCTCTACTAGGCGTGCTACTACGCTTCCGCCAGGACAAGGTGGCTATCAGCGGCGACATCAAAGGGATGTTCCTGCAGGTGAGACTAGTGGAGGAGGACAAGCCCCTGCTGCGGTTCCTATGGAGAGAGAGGATCGGAGATGAGCACCCAGCCATCTATCAATGGGAAGTCCTCCCTTTCGGAACCACATGCAGCCCATGCTGTGCTACGTTTGCACTACAAAAACACGTCGCAGAGGACCCAGCAGCAGATGAAGAGGTCCGACAAAGTGTGACAAATAGTTTCTACGTGGACAACTGTTTACAAAGCGTCTCGACGCCAGAAGAAGCCGAGGCTCTTCTACTCAAGCTCCGCGCCTCCCTGATCAAAGGCGGCTTTGATCTCAGGCAGTGGGCCAGCAGCGACCCGCAAGTATTGCGTAGCCTCTCCCCCGAGGACAAGGCAGCGAGCAGCGACACCTGGATGGCGACCATCCCAGGAGAAGCCCAAGAAATGACACTAGGACTAGTCTGGCGCTTCAAAACAGACTCGCTCCATTATAGACACAAACCCCGGACCAAGGAGCAGGGAAGGTCGACGGCAATACCGACCACCAGACGGAGTGTATACAGAACACTCGCCAGACAATATGACCCGTTGGGATGTATTCTACCTTACACCACCAGGGCAAAGATGATTGTAAGAGCGCTATGGGACAAGGACCAGGGCTGGGACGATCCCATACCCGAACACCTTGCATCCACATGGAGAGAGTGGGAGACGGAACTCCGCTCACTCCCAGGTGTTAATATACGCCGCAGCTACTTCCCACCCACAGTGAGGCCAGAGACATGCAGGATGGACCTGCACGTATTCAGCGACGCCTCCGAAGTAGCCTACGGTTCGGTGGCCTACTTGCGTGCCCGAGAGGAGGGAGGAGAAATACATACTGCTTTCATCCTGGCTCGCTCAAGAATAGCCCCACGAAAGCAACAATCTATCCCGCGTCTAGAGCTCTGCGCAGCCCTAGCAGGAGCGCAGCTCGCCACGTTAATCCAACGTGAACTCACCATCCCGGTGCAAAGAACAATCTTGTGGTCAGACTCCACGACCGTACTCACATGGATCTGGTCTGATTCGTGCAGATACAAGGTCTTCGTGGGAGTCAGAGTCACCGAGATTCAAGAGTTAACAGAAGTAGCGAGCTGGAGGTATGTGGACACCAAACACAACCCAGCTGACGTCATCACCCGGGGAATGTCCCTGGATGACCTCACCCGTCACAACCTATACAGTGACGGACCAGAGTTTCTCAAGCTCCCCGAAGAAGAGTGGCCTACACCCACCCCACGGGAGGCGAGTAAAGAGGAGGCCGAAAACAAGAAACCTATGTTCTGTGGATTGAACACACTCGTCTCCACAGACCCCGACATAGACGATTGCCTCACCCTACAGAGTGCGCAGCTAAAGACATTTCTGTGGCACCACCCAGAGGTTCAGCCCACAACTGACATTTCAGCAGCTGACTACGAAGAAGCAGAACTTCTTCTACTACAACGAGCCCAGAGAGACTCGTTCCCCGATGAGCTAGCCTGTCTACAGGGAGCAAAGCCCGTCCCATCAGACAGCAGACTGCTCCACCTAGCCCCCGAGAGCGACGCCCATAGTCTCATCAGAGTGTGTGGTCGTCTGCGGAGAGCCCCAGACTTACCGGATGACGTCAAGTACCCGATAGTCTTGAACAGCCGACACAAGGTCACAGAGCTGATCATAAAGAAATACGACGAGGATGTGCACCACGCAGGGGCAGAGAGAGTCTTCGCGGAGATCAGACGTCGTTATTGGATACTGCAAGGGAGAGAAGCAGTGCGGCGCTTCCAGCGAACCTGTCTAGACTGTCGTAAGTGGCGAGCCCAGCCCAGTATACCCCGGATGGCTGACCTACCTCCCTGTCGCCTCCGACTCGGCGACAAGCCTTTTCACTCCACCGGTATGGACTGTTTCGGCCCGCTGTATATAAAGAAAGGAAGAGGAACCGAGAAGCGGTGGGGTATTGTATTCAAATGCATGACCACCAGAGCGATATATATCGAACTCCTTCCAACCATGAGCACAGACTCATTCCTTATGGCCTTCCGAAGATTCACATCACGGAAAGGAAAACCGTCTACATTATTGTCTGATCACGGGACAAACTTCAAAGGCGGAGAAAGAGAGCTGAGAGAGAGCTTCCAAGCTATGGGCCCAGAACTTAAGACCCACCTCGCTCCATCCCAGATTGACTTCCAGTTTAATCCCCCGAACGCACCTCACTTCGGTGGAACTTGGGAACGAGAAGTACGTTCCATAAAGACAGCCCTGTACGCCGTGCTTGGGGCCCAGACCGTAGCGGAAGAAGTCTTAATGACAGTCCTCACGGAGATCGAGGGAGTATTGAACTCAAAGCCCCTCGGTTACGTCTCAAGTGATGTAGCAGATGTCGACCCAGTCACCCCCAACACACTCTTGATGGGGCGGCTGGACCCCGCGCTACCCCAGACAATGTACAGGCCTGAAGAAGCGAACGGCCGAAGAATGTGGAGGTACAGTCAAGTATTGGCTGACAAGTTTTGGAACAGCTTCCTACTCCACTACCTACCGTCTCTACAGACCCGCCAGAAATGGGTGAAAGAGAGAGACAATTTGACAGAAGGAACAGTCGTCATGATTATCGACCAGTCACTACCCCGAGCTATGTGGCCGGCTGGCCGCGTAAGCAAAGTGATCACCGGTGCCGATGGAAAGGTCCGAGCAGCTGAAGTGCTCGTCCAAGGGCGGACCTACACCCGACCCGTGGCGAGGCTAATAGAACTGCCAAGGCTCCCCGATACTATTGATGACGACCATGACCCCATGACTTTGTGAACTGACTGACCCTCACAGCGGACATTGAGTAGTGGACAGTGCGGTTAATCTGTCTCTGCTTAGCTAATTAGGTGGGACTAATTAGGGGGCGGCTGTTACGAAGGATCAGATTAAACCGAATATATATATTTATTTATTGATATATATTGAATAGTATTTGTATATCGTTTGATATCCCTTGTATATTCCTTGTACATATACACGGAATATCCCTTTAGCCTACTATAGCCCATAATAGTTCATTATCTTATTGGACAAAAGGACCAGGCGCCAGGGGACCAGTCCCTGGCGTCAAGTTCAAAGGTACCGACGAGACATGTCCGTACTAGCCCCGGCTCCGCTCAGGGATACGGCTACCGAAATGAGAGTGGCACTATTTGTTCACCGTGCATATAAATATGGCGCAAGTAAATGTAGAAATCCCTTAGTCCTTTACCCTTCTTCCAACTTAGTAACAGAACGTGAAGCCTCACCCACGATACCACGTGCGGTGTAGTATGGCCTGTTTGGCCTTAGAATAGCATTGAGACCTCGTGCGAATTAATAGCTGAATTGTCAGAGT